>NC_084557.2:46020691-46208191 GCF_033978685.3 Nerophis lumbriciformis
TTATCAAATACATTTCCCCAAAAAATGCGACTTATACTCCAGTGCGACTTATATATGTTTTTTTCCTTCTTTATTATGCATTTTCGGCCGGTGCGACTTATACTCCGAAAAATACGGTGATTTTCGGTACAGTAAGAAAACAACAAAATATAAATTTTTGGGTTATTTATTTACCAAATTTGCAAAATCTTCCACCAAAAATATTTTTCTTAGTGGAATATTTGATGTGAAGTAATGGGAACCTTGGATAGGTCAATAATTCATAATAACATTAATTTTGATTCAATATTATGTTTTGAGCAATGACAGTTTGAAAGAAAGAAAAACAGCTTTGTTTTATTAGTCAACATTGCAACTTTTTCTAAATCACATTTAACCTTTTTATTTCACTTTTGTTATGTTTTTGTTTATTTTGATAGTATATTTAGAATGTGCCGTGGGCCTTTAAAACAATAGCTGTGGGCCGCAAATGGCCTCCGGGGCACACTTTTGACACCCCTGCTATAGATAATAAAAAAATAAATGTCATAAATCTATGGATAAAAAGCAGAGCCTGGCGACGCATGCGCGTTTATCATAACTCTCTCTCTCTCTCTGTCTCTGCCCCTCCCTCACCAATGCTGCTGCGCGCACAATTTGTTTTGTTTTTAACCCCTTCTTAACCCTGAACGTACATTGAAAATACATGCAATCCTAACTCAAAATGCCGGACATTTGAGGCATTTAAGAAACTCCGCCCTGACAGCTCCGCAAAAGAGGACATGTCCAGTGAAAAGAGGATGTATGGTCAGTCTATCGTAGCCCGTTAGCTGCTAGCATGCCGTGTGTTGTGCCTCGGTGTGCATTGTTTACACAACGTGCGTTACGCTACTTAATATGTTCGTGTGGAAACTCGTTCGGTACACCTCCGAACCGAACCGACACCCCCGTACCGAAACGGTTCAATACAAATACACGTACCGTTACACGCCTACTAGTTATATTGAATAAAAATTAGGGCTGTCAACGCTCATGCCTGTGATTAATAAAAATAAATGATTGTGTTATTAAATATGAATGAATATTAATCACAATCTGCTTAACCCGGAAGACGCGCACATTGTTACACGGTCTGTGATCACAATGAGAGGCAGTTAATTTTGCTTCAAAACGAAACTTTAGATAAAACTGAGGTCACTTTTTGGTATTGGACGACAGACGTTCTTATCATCGGCGCACATCAAGTTTAAAATACCATCTTAAAGCGAAACACGTATTTGAGGATAGCGCCGATAGCGTGACAACAAGCGGAGGAGAACGCTACGGTGGCGGTTCACCTACGTCAGAGGTAGGGAACCTCTGGCTCTCGAGCCCAGATGTGGCTCTTTTGATGACTGCATCTGGCTCTCAGGTACAGTCAAGAAAATAAGTCTTTGAACAAGCTGCTATTTTGCAAGTTCTCCCACTTAGAAATCATGGAGGGGTCTGAAATTTTCATGGTAGGTGCATGTCCACTGTATGAGAGATAACCTAAAAAGAAAAATCCAGAAATCTCAATCTATGATTTTTTAACAATTTATTTGTGTGATACAGGTGAAAATAAGTATTTGAACACCAACATTAATATTTGGTAGAGTAGCCTTTGTTTGCAATTACAGAGTTCAAACGTTTCCTGTAGTTCTTCACCAGGTTTGCACAGACTACAGGAGGGATTTTGGCCCACTCCTCCACACAGATCTTCTCTAGATCAGTCAGGTTTCTGGGCTGTCGCTGAGTAACACAGACTTTCAGCTCCCTCCAAAGATTTTCAATTGGATTTAGGTCTGGAGACTGGCTAGGCCACTCCAGAACCTTGATATGGTTCTTACAAAGCCACTTCTTGGTTTTCCTGGCTGTGTGCTTTGGGTCATTGTCATGTTGGAAGATCCAGCCACGACTCATCTTCAATGATCTGACTGAGGGAAGGAGGTTTTTGGCCAAAATCTCACAATACATGGCTGCAGTCATCCTCTCCTTAATACAGTACAGTCGTCCTGTCCCATGAGCAGAAAAACACCCCCAAAGCATGATGTTACCACCCCCATGCTTCACAGTAGGGATGGTGTTCTTGGGATGCTACCCATCATTCTTCTTCCTCCAAACACGCACAGTGGAATTATGACCAAAAAGGTCAATTTTGGTCTCATCTGTCCACAAAACTTTCTCCCATGACTCCTCTGGATCATCCAAATGGTCATTGGCAAACTTAAGACCGGCCTTAACATGTGCTGGTTTAAGCAGGGGAACCTTCCGTGCCATGCATGATTTCTAACCATGACGTCGGAAAAGGGTGGAGTGCCATCTCCGGGTTGGGGAGGAGATCTTGCCCCAAGTGGAGGAGTTCAAGTACCTCGGAGTCTTGTTCACGAGTGAGGGAAGAGTGGATCGTGAGATCGACAGGCGGATCGGTGCGGCATCTTCAGTAATGCAGACGCTGTATCGATCCGTTGTGGTGAAGAAGGAGCTGAGCCGTAAGGCAAAGCTCTCAATTTACCGGTCGATCTACGTTCCCATCCTCACCTATGGTCATGAGCTTTGGGTTATGACCGAAAGGACAAGATCACGGGTACAAGCGGCCGAAATGAGTTTCCTCTCCCTTAGAGATAGGGTGAGAAGCTCTGTCATCCGGGGGGAGCTCAAAGTAAAGCCGCTGCTCCTCCACATCGAGAGGAGCCAGATGAGGTGGTTCGGGCATCTGCTCAGGATGCCACCCAAGCGCCTCCCTAGGGAGGTGTTTAGGGCACGTCCGACCGGTAGGAGGCCGCGGGGAAGACCCAGGACACGTTGGGAAGACTATGTCTCCCGGCTGGCCTGGGAACGCCTCGGGGTCCCACAGGAAGAGCTGGACGAAGTGGCTGGGGAGAGGGAAGTCTGGGCTTCCCTGCTTAGGCTGCTGCCCCCGCGACCCGACCTCGGATAAGCGGAAGAAGATGGATGGATGGATGGACGTCTTAGTGTATTACCAACAGTGACCATGGAAAAAGTGGTCCCAGTTCTTTTCAGGTCATTGACCAAGTCCTGCCGTGTAGTCCTGGGCTGATTCCTCACCTTTATTAGCATCATTGAGACCCCACGAGGCGATATCTTGCATGGGGCTCCACTCCGATTGAGATTGACTGTCATGTTTAGCTTCTTCCATTTTCTAATGATTGCTCCAACAGTGGACCTTTTTTCACCAAGCTGCTTGGCAATTTCTCCGTAGCCCTTTCCATCGTTGTGGAGTTGTACAATTTTGTGTCTGGTGTCTTTGGACAGCTCTTTGCTCTTAGCCATGCTGAATGTTTGGGTCTTACTGATTGTATGGGGTAGACAGGTGTATTTATGCAGGTAACGACCTCACACAGGTGCATCTGATTCAGGATAATACAGTGGAGTGGAGGAGGACTTTTAAAGGCGGACTAACAGGTCTTTGAGGGTCAGAATTCTAGCTGATAGACAGGTGTTCAAATACTTATTTTCAGCTGTATCACACGAATAAATTGTTAAAAAATCATAGATTGTGATTTCTGGATTTTTCTTTTTAGGTTATATCTCATACAGTGGACATGCACCTACCGTGAAAATTTCAGAGACCTCCATGATTTCTAAGTGGGAGAACTTGAAAAATAGCAGGGTGTTCAAATACTTATTTTCTTGACTGTAAATCTTAGCTGACATTGCTTAACACGATAAGTAATGAATAATTCCGCTGGTAATCACAGTGTTAAAAATAACGTTCAAAATATAAAACATTGTCATGCATTTTATTAATCCATCCATTCGTTTTCTACCGCATCTGTTCAAGAAGTCGCATTAATGGTAAGAAGTATTTTATCTATTATTGGTTAGCTTCAGAATAACAATGTTATTAAAAAGAATAAGAGACTTATTGTGCTCTAAAAATGTTGGTCTTATTTAAAAATGCACGCATTTAGTTGTATACAGTGTTAAAAAATATTACATGGCTCTCACAGAAATACATTTTAAAATATTTGGCTTTCACGGCTCTCTCAGCCAAAAAGGTTCCCGACACCTGACCTACGTCAATGTTGCCAACAAAAGTAGCACAGTTAAGTTAAGCATATGTCTTTGCTAAACTGACAGCTACCGCATGTAAACTACTGAACATCTGTGAAGACCAAGTCCTGCAAGAGGATGTCATTCATATCACCGCAGCTGATCTGTCGTACAATACCATGGAGAGGGACAATTACAGCAAGGATGAACCAACTGTACCACACAAACAAGGGCATTAAGTTGCAACTACTGGCTAAAAGTAGGGGTGTAACGGTACGTGTATTTGTATTGAACCGTTTCAGTACGGGGGTTTCGGTTCGGTTCGGAGGTGTACCGAACGAGTTTCCACACGAACATATTAAGTAGCCGCCTCCGCTTCCTTCTGCCTCTGTTTCTGTCAGTCTTCTACACAGCACCCAGCATTGTCCCACCCACACAACCATCTGATTGGTTACAAACAGAGCGGTAACAGCCAATCAGCAGTGCGTATTCAGAGCGCATGTAGTCAGTGCTTAGCGTTTAGCAGGTAATCATCAGGCAGCGGACTCTCCCCAAATTATAATAAACACCTCCCAGTCAACTACTAGTAACATCACTATAAGCCCGTTGACCTTCTAAGAATATAAAAGGCAGTTCAGCTCGCTCACAGTCCTGGCTTGAGGTGAAGGCTAATTCGCTTTTAGTGTAACGTTAGCTCATTTTGCGGTGTGTGTGTGCATGTGTGTGCGTGTGTGTGTTACGGACAGCAAAGCCCTGTCTGTTATTTCACTTTACCTTTTTCTGTGTTGATTGAGCTGTGTTGAAGCAGCAAAAAAGGACATTATGTTAAATGAAGAGTTTCTGTCTCTGATAGTTGATATAATAATGTAACTGCATCATTAAGCCTACATGAACTCCATGGTGTTCAGGGATGAATAATCTCTCCTATTGCTATTGTACTATTTTTCCAGCTATAGTTACATTAATCATTAGTAATGGAGCAGCCTAGTTTTGAATGGCAGGGTCCCTGCTATCACATGTTGATAAAAATATAACATCTACATAATAAATCAACTACAGGCTACCCAAATGCTGTAATAAATTAAGCATGATGAGTTGACTTGAAACTGTTTAATGTTGCACTTTTTATATGTAGAAGAAAAGTTTTGTCATTTTATTTAATCTGAGCAACAACTTGAGGCAGTTTAATGTTGATTAATTAATTATTATAGTGTTCCCAATGTTAAAAGGATAAAGCCATTTTTATCAAATTTGGTAAATAAATAACCAAAAAATGTATATTTTGTTGTTTTCTTACTGTACCGAAAATGAACCAAACCGTGACTTCTAAACCGAGCTACGTACCGAACCAAAATTTTTGTGTACCGTTACACCCCTAATAGATAGCCAATGTTAGTAGCTTATCTCAGCCAAATCTTACATGGGGTGTAATTTACGTGCTCAAAGATGGAAGAGGCTGGGACATTATGGTTCCAACACTTTAGAAAGTTAGTTCCCTCTATTCAGCCGTGTAAACGTTGCAAACAGTCCCTTTAACTGTCAAATATGCTGTATATATCTCAACAATAAATACGATACTGCTGCTTCTAACTAATTTGAAGGGTCATACATTACATTATTAATAAAGTGTATAATGCTTACATACCTTTGTGCAGTGTAGGTGGAAGGTGAACAATGATCTGCTCCTCTATCGAGGGATGAACGGTCACTGCTCCTCCGACCTCCTCCATATTTAGCTTTTCCTCTTCTCCAACACCTCTGGCATCACCATGAGCACAATCAATTTGCTCCTCGTACTCTTCCCTGTTAGCCTGCAGAGCTCTGTCTATGTGGGGGCCGTTGAAATTGAGCAATCCTGAAAAATAAAAACAAAATGAGTGTTTTATCGCCAGGACGTGGCGGTAAGATTTATGATTGAACTATCTTCACCTCCAGCACACAATGTAACACAATGACAAGCTGTCGAGTAGCCATGACGAATAAACATAATGGGCCTGATCTACTAAGATCAGAGAATACCAGGCGCTAAACAGCATGTGCTATCTATAAAATAGCCTGTACTATTAGTGGGCGTGTTGCGTGCGATCTACTATCATTGAACATTCTTAACTCTTGCAGACCACCTTATTGAAATTAAGTTTTTACGTGTCTTTCAGCACTAAGACACTCGATCATTTACTGCACATTCATTAAATCCTGCTACAAACCCCGTTTCCATAGGAGTTGGGAAATTGTGTTGGATGTAAATATAAACGGAATACAATGATTTGCAAATCCTTTTCAACCCATATTCAATTGAATGCACTACAAAGACAACATATTTGATGTTCAAACTCATAAACTTTATTTCTTTTTTTGCAAATAATAATTAACTTAGAATTTCATGGCTGCAACACGTGCCAAAGTAGTTGGGAAAGGGCATGTTCACCACTGTGTTACATCACCTTTTCTTTTAACAGCACTCAATAAACGATTGGGAACTGAGGAAACTAATTGTTGAAGCTTTGAAAGTGGAATTCTTTACCATTCTTGTTTTATGTAGAGCTTCAGTCGTTCAACAGTCCGGGGTCTCCGCTGTCGTATTTTACGCTTCATAATGCGCCACACATTTTCGATGGGAGACAGGTCTGGACTGCAGGCGGTTCAGGAAAGTACCCGCACTCTTTTTTTACGAAGCCACGCTGTTGTAACACGTGCTGAATGTGGCTTGGCATTGTCTTGCTGAAATAAGCAGGGGCGTCCATGAAAAAGACGGCGCTTAGATGGCAGCATATGTTGTTTCAAAACCTGTATGTACCTTTCAGCATTAATGGTGCCTTCACAGATGTGTAAGTTACCCATGCCTTGGGCACTAATACACCCCCATACCATCACAGATGCTGGCTTTTGATCTTTGCGTCGATAACAGTCTGGATGGTTCGCTTCCCCTTTGGTCCGGATGACACGATGTCAAATATTTCCAAAAAACAATTTGAAATGTGGACTCGTCAGATCACATAACACTTTTCCACTTTGCATGAGTCCATCTTAGATGATCTCGGGCCCAGAGAAGCCGGCGCCGTTTCTGGATGTTGTTGATAAATGGCTTTTGCTTTGCATAGTAGAGCTTTAACTTGCACTTACAGATGTAGCGACCAACTGTATTTAGTGACAATGGTTTTCTGAAGTGTTCCTGAGCCCATGTGGTGATATCCTTTAGAGATTGATGTCGGTTTTGATACAGTGCCATCTGAGGGATCGAAGGTCACGGTCATTCAATGTTGGTTTCCGGCCATGCCGCTTACGTGGAGTAATTTCTCCAGATTCTCTGAACCTTTTGATGATATTATGGACCGTAGATGTTGAAATCCCTAAATTTCTTGCAATTGCACTTTGAGAAACGTTGTTCTTACACTGTTTGACTACTTGTTCACGCAGTTGTGGACAAAGGGGTGTACCTCGCCCCATCCTTTCTTGTGAAAGACTGAGTATTTTTTGGAAGCTGTTTTTACACCCAATCATGGCACCCACCTGTTCCCAATTAGCCTGCACACCTGTGGGATGTTCCAAATAAGTGTTTGATGAGCATTCCTCAACTTTATCAGTATTTATTGCCACCTTTCCCAACTTCTTTGTCACGTGTTGCTGGCATCAAATTCTAAAGTTAATGATTATTTGCAACAAAACAATTTTTTTTATCAGTTTGAACATCAAATATGTTGTCTTTGTAGCATATTCAACTGAATATGGGTTGTAAATGATTTGCAAATCATTGTATTCCGTTTATATTTAAATCAAACACAATTTCCCAACTCATATGGAAACGGGTTTTGTACTACCGGTGGCGTTTTGCTACGTCTTCAAACACGTAGGAGACATCTACCACTTTTTCTGGGCATTTTCAAAGCAGTCGTGCAGTGCATCTACATTTTTTGTGTGTGCTGAAGGTAAACTTATGAGAGCGAGTCTGCACTTACTGCGCTCAAGATGCAAAGAAAATGCACCCTTCAACAAGTGTTTTCATATAGGAGATATGTTGAAAATATATAATCTATGTGAAAAAATTAACACCCTTAAAAAAAACACTATAGGACACCAAAACACATCAATTGAATTTGTTTTGTTTTCTACCGCTTGTCCCTTTTGGGATCGCGGGGGTGTTGGAGCCTATCTCAGCTGCATCCGGGCAGTAGGCGGGGTACACCCTGGACAAGTCGCCACCTCATCACAGGGCCAACACAGATAGACAGACAACATTCACACTCACATTCACACACTAGGGCCAATTTAGTGTTGCCAATCAACCTACATTTTCTGAATTGCAATATAGACAAGGAAAACATTTTCGCACACTGGCGGTGCGTTCTGTGTGCGAGGCTGTAGATCACATCAACGAAGCGCATTTGTGCATCTGGAATGATCTAAATGCAACAAATGCACAATGAAATCGTTTTTGTTTTTTACATATTACAATAATATATTAAAATAAAATGCCAAGAGACACTAAAACACATCAATTGAATTTGTTTTAATCAGCCCCTTAGCATGCAGTTATAATATTATAAAATAATATTGCTGAATGTGTCTAATAACTTTATTTCTGACAGTCCAAATATGTTCTCACAGCCGTGTGCGTGCGTAACTCTCAGTTTGCACATACTTTTTAGACATGTTAAATACAATTCTAAAAATAGTGCTCGCACGACAGTAATCAGTGTTGATTAATCACATTGCACATTGTATATTATATTACAATGTTCTCATCCTAGTTTTGTGGGGCGTTCTGATAATCAGAATATATACTGCATATTCATGAAGATAGGGATGCTAAATTGATTGCGCTCCTTAAAGGGGAACATTATCACCAGACCTATATAAGCGTCAACATATACCTTGATGTTGCAGAAAAAAGACCGTATATTTTTTTAACCGATTTCCGAACTCTAAATGGGTGAATTTTGGCGAATTAAACGCCTTTCTATTATTCGCTCTCGGAGCGATGACGTCACATCGTGACGTCACATCGGGAAGCAATCCGCCATTTTCTCACTTTCGTCGGTGTGTTGTCGGAGGGTGTAACAACACGAACAGGGACGGATTCAAGTTGCACCAGTGGCCCAAAGATGCGAAAGTGGCAAGAAATTGGACGAAATTTGTTCAAAATACGAGGCTGTGGGGAAAGCCGACGAAATGGTCAGTCGTTTGTTCCACACACTTTACCGACGAAAGCTATGCTACGACAGAGATGGCAAGAATGTGTGGATATCCTGCGACACTCAAAGCAGATGCTGACATCAACTCCAAAACTGGACAGATCAGCTTTCAGGAAAAGAGAGCGGATGAGGGTATGTCTACAGAATATATTAATTGATGAAAACTTTATTCATTACTCGCGGTTTTACGTAAATTATTATACATAAACTGTGTTTACCAATAATTTAGCTTAAAAACATTTATTTTTTTCAATCATTCAAGTACATTCGGGTAGTCTTGTGTAATGCAGTATTTTGTGTCTATTTAGGTATGGTTAACCTGAGTGCTGAAATCGTGGAAAAATATATGTTCTTAGCGCGCCTGAAATGGGCTGTCTGCACTCTCAAAGTGCATGTTGTTGCCAAATGTATTTCATATGCTGTAAACCTAGTTCATAGTTGTTAGTTTCCTTTAATGCCAAACAAACACATACCAATCGTTGGTTAGAAGGCGATCGCCAAATTCGTCCTCGCTTTCTCCCGTGTCGCTGGCTGTCGTGTCGTTTTCGTCGGTTTCGCTTGCATACGGTTCAAACTGATATGGCTCAATACTTTCAGTTTCTTCTTCAATTTCGTTTTCGCTACCTGCCTCCACACTACAACCATCCGTTTCAATACATGCGTAATCTGTTGAATCGCTTAAGCCGCTGAAGTCCGAGTCTGAATCCGAGCTAATGTCGCTATAGCTTGCTGTTCTTTCCGCCATGTTTGTTTGTGTTGGCATCACTATGTGACGTCACAGGAAAATGGACGGGTGTATATAACGATGGTTAAAGTCAGGCACTTTGAAGGTTTTTTTAGGGATATTGCGTGATGGGTAAAATTTTGAAAAAAACTTTGAAAAATAAAATAAGCCACTGGGAACTGATTTTTAATGGTTTCAACCCTTCTGAAATTGTGATAATGTTCCCCTTTAATCTGCTCACTTAACAGATGTACCGTATTTTTCGGAGTATAAGCCGCACCGGAGTATAAGTCGCACCCGCCGAAAATACATAATAAAGAAGGAAAAAAAACATATATATAAGTCGCACTGGAGTACAAGTCGCATTTTTGGGGGAAATTGATTTGATAAAAACCCAACACCAAGAATAGACATTTGAAAGGCAATTTAAAATAAATCAAGAATAGTGAACAACAGGCTGAATAAGTGTACGTTATATGAAGCATAAATAACCAACTGGTATGTTAACGTAACATATTATGGTAAGAGTCATTCAAATAACTATAACATATAGAACATGCTATACGTTTACCAAACAATCTGTCACTCCTAATCGCTAAATCCCATGAAATCTTATACGTCTAGTCTCTACGTGAATGAGCTACATAATATTATTTGATATTTTACGGTAATGTGTTAATAATTTCACACATAAGTCGCTCCTTAGTATAAGTCGCACCCCCGGCCAAACTATGAAAAAAATTGCGACTTATAGTCCGAAAAATACGCTAATCCACCACGTTTAGTATATCAGCTTTGTGTGTGCTATCAAGTTTGCATGCGCTTTAGTACACGCAAACCTTTAGTAGATCAAGCCCAAAGTGTTGACTCTTACCATTCTTCTTTAGGAAGTGCAGAGCGTCATTATATCCTTGTTTACACATGGCTTTCATAACCTAGACACAAGAAAAATCATTCATTAAGTTCACTGGAGTTCATGCGAGTCAATCAATCAGCCCATGGAATGTGTATACATATTGAGCAGGGAAGGAGACATACCATTGGATCTGGTGGAAAAAGTGCCCGGGAAATTCTGTAAAGGTTGGTGAGAGTGAACTGGATGCTGGTGTTGGTGAAGCGGAGCTCGTGTATATTGGTGGAAGTGTCTCGCGGGCAGATGTCGCTCTCTCCAGAGAACGGGGACACGGTGATGGTGTTTTTCAGTTCGTAGTGAGGCAAGTTGTCAGAGATACCTCCGTCGACGTACCGCTGAATAGAAAAAAGGGAGTCACAGCTTGTACCTTACGACCAAATATGGTAATCACTGGACTAAATATATGGACATTTCCAGTGACGTGCAGTCACTAGAGGCAGGTGAGGCCCCGCCTCACCTGCCATCATGGAAAGAAAAAAAATGTAAAAAGAAAAAAATATATATTAAATTGTTAAATGTATCCAGTGATTATACTATGAAGTTATTTTCCATTTAACTTCACCAGTTTTAGATTATTTTTATTCAAAATCGCTGAATTTTCACATTTGCCGTTCAAATACTGAGAAGAGACGGTGCGGTGAACAGCAGCCAGTTGAGGCACGTCACTCAGTGCCTCAACATGGACGGACTCGGCTAACTGCTGGTCTGCTGTGCAGTGAGACCGTATTGCTATATGAACTATATTATACATTTCCATAGTTTAGTTAGCTGAGGTATATAATGTACAGTGTATTTTGTCAACAACTGTATGTGTGTAACGTATTTCTTGTGCTGAGCGATCATAAAACGGCTGCAAAAGACGCACTGGCTGAGGCTCGCCTCCTGCACCCCCGCCATAGAATGCATGGCAACCCCTAACGGGAGTGTTATATCAACTAAAGCCCACACTTAAACTTTCCACGTGTAAGATTGAATCTATTTAATAAAGTTATTTCATAAGAAGCCAAAAAGTGCAAAAACAATAATGTTGGTGTTGGAGGAGTTGTGAATGACTGCAGGGACACAACATTAGGTACACCTGCAGACTGCAGGTGTACCTAATTCACAACTCCTCCAACACGAACATTATTGTTTTTGCACTTTTTGGCTTCTTATTAAATAACTTTTGTAACCTATTTTAATGGGCTTTCCTCTTTGTGATGTTAAGTTCCTGTTATACAGTATATGCCTTGAGCTCTTATTTTGAAGGCGCTAAGAGCGGAAGTGATGTCACGTTGCGGAGGTTTTTGAAAGAAGGTAAATAAAGTGGTCCTCGTGTAAACTGGAGCCTCCGTGTTTGTTATTTTGTAGTTTCATACAGTATAGGCGACATTTATAAACCCTCGGTTACACTTTTTTAAATAGATTCAATCTTGCACGTGGGAAGTTGAAGTGAGGGCTTTAGTTGATATAACACTCCCATCAAGGGGTTCATTAATCCAGCACAACAGCGGCGCAGTTATAAGTAAAGGTAAGACCATAATAACGTTTTTTTATTAAAATGTGCTTTTTTGTGTGCTACAGTTTGTATGTGTAAAGTTAAAGTTAAGTTAAAGTACCAATGATTGTCACACACACACTAGGTGTGGTGAAATTTGTCCTCTGCATTTGACCCATCCCCTTGTTCACCTCCTGGGAGGTGAGGGGAGCAGTGGGCAGCAGCGGCGCCGCGCCCGGGAATAATTTTTGGTGATTTAACCCCCAATTCCAACCCTTGATGCTGAGTGCCAAGCAGGGAAGAATGCTGGTATGAGCTTTTAAACATAACCCGTTAACTGCTGCCAATCAAATGGTGAATAAGATACTCTTTAGGGTTCATATGTTTGTAAATCTGACTGTGATGAAGTCAGTGCCTCACCAGCCATCAACCTCACCGCACGTCACTGGACATTTAACAGAACCCTCAAACACTACCATGTTGTCTGTGCTTATATATTTCTGACATATACTTTACATGATAGCGCTGTTATTAAACCTCAAAGTTTAACCCCATAAATCGTTGTCGTATGTGTTCTACAAAACACCCATTGTAACTTTCGGGTGTTTCATCGTATCACCACAAAATTTGGTACACACATTTGGGGGAATGAAAATCACATGTCTGTCAAATTTGAGGCGCTAATTGGTGGGAAAGCACAGCTGTCTTTAACCAAAACATCAATATAGACCAGACCTGGGCATTCGGCGGCCCGCGGGCCACATCCGGCCCTTTGTGCGTCCCCGTCCGGCCCACGTGAGGCCAATCATAAATTACAAAATACATTTAAAAAGTATCTACGTCAAGTGTGCAATACAACGGTGCTGCTTTTGTTTTGAAAAGCGTTATTTGTATTACTTCCATGTGGACGTATGCGCGATTGAGAGTGAATGTGAACAGCGGCAATCACAAATTACTAAATAAATTTAAAAAAAACATCTATGTCGTGCGTGCAGTACAACTGTGCTGCTTTTATTTTGAAAAGTGTTATTTATGGGCGTATGTCCGTGTGTAACCTGTGAGTGAAGATGCACAGCGACAAGTGATGCCCGGTTATCCCCGAGACGCTAAAAAGAGAAAAGTTGATGACGAATGCCGTGTTTTCAACAAGAAATGGACTGCCAAGTATTTCTTTACATAAATTAAAGGTAAAGCCGTGTGCTTAATTTGTGGTACACAGGTTGCTGTGTTTAAAGAATATAATTCGAATCACCACTACACGACGAAGCACGAGGAAAAATACTGGAATCTGTCTGATGAAGCGCGCGCAAGGGAGGCTGATGCGTTGATGGTAAAACTGCAAACCCAACAAGGACTTTTTGCCAAATTTCACACCCCCAGAGATGCAGCCATCAGGACAAGTTTCGTCATTTCTCACAAAATCGCCAGAAAACGTAAGGCGTTTTCTGACGGAGAGTTTATTAAGGAGTGCTTATTGGACTCTGTTGCGCTGATATGCCCGGAGAAGAGGAGCGCATTTGAGAACGTGTCACTCTCCCGACGCACTGTAACGAGACGGGTTGAGACCATCGCTGGAAACTTGGAGCTTCAGCTGAAGAACCGAACGGTCGACTTTGACTGTTTTTCGCTGGCTTTGGATGAGAGCTGCGATGTACGTGACACCGCCCAGCTGCTCATCTTCTTACGTAGGATAACTGCAGACTTTCAAATCACAGAGGCGCTGGCAGCCATGCAGTCAATTAAAAGGGACAACCACAGGTAATGACTTGTTCACATAGGTCAGGGGTTGGCAACCTTTACCAGTCAAAGAGCCATTTTGACCAGTTTCACAAATTAAAGAAAACAATGGGAGCCACAAAATTCTTTTGAAATTTAAAATGAAATAACACTGCATACAAAGTTTTTTTTTTGCTTTGTGCTATGTATAAACCAAGGGTCTCAAACACGCGGCCCACACCTTAAAATGAAAATTGAATGTTAGCGCGGCCAGCGGGTTTTATATGAATGGCGTTTAACAGCGTCATACTTGTCAACCTTCCCGATTTTTACGGCAGACTACGAATTTCAGGGCAGCTATTCTCTCGAACGTGCCGTGATGGTACAGCGTTTAGCGCCCACTATAACCAGCGTGCCGGCCCAGCCACACGTTGTGTGGGGCTTCTACTTGCTCACGTAAGTGACAGCAAGGCATACTTGGTCAACAACCACAAAGGTTACATTGACGGTGGCGGTATAAAAAACTTAAAACACTCTTACTAATAATGCACCACACTGTGAACCCACACCAAACAAGAATGACAAACACATTTCGGGAGAACATCTGCACCGTAACACGACATAAACACAACAGAACAAATACCCAGAATCCCAAGCAGCCCTAACTCTTCCGGGCTACATTATACACCCCCGCTACCAAACCCCGCCCACCTCAACCGATGCACAGGGGGGTGGGGGGGTGGGGGGAAATTGATGTGTGAGGGAGCAGGGTTGGGGTGGGGCGGGGTTTGGTGGTAGCAGGGGTGTATAATGTAGCCCGGAAGAGTCAGGGCTGCATGGGATTCTGGGTATTTGTTCTGTTGTGTTTATGTTGTGTTTGTCATTCTTGTTTGGTTTTGGTTCAAAGTGTGGCACATTATTAGTAAGAGTGTTAAAGTTGTTTTATATGGCCACCGCCAGTGTAACCTGTGTGGCTGTTGACCAAGTATGCCTTGCTGTCACGTACGTGTGCAAGCAGAAGATGCACATAACAAGAAACTGGGCTGGCACGCTGTTTATACAGATTGTAGAGGGTGCTAAATGCTGTAACATCATGGCACGCCCTTAATATTATTATAAGGGTGAAAATCAGAGAATATTAATCCCGGGAGTTTTCTGCGAGAGGCACTGAAATCCAGAAGTCTCCCGGGAAAATCGGGGGGGTCGGCAAGTATGCAGCTGAGCCGCATCAGAGTGATCAAAGAGCCGCATGCGGCTCCGGAGCCGCGGATTGCCGACCCCTGACATAGGTAAATGCGCGTTTGGACATGTTAGGACTGAAATGGGACAAGCTGGCAGGTGTGACAACAGATGGTTGTCCAAATCTGACGGGGAAAAATGTTGGACTTTTAAAAGAGGATGCAGGATAAAGTGACAGAAATTGACATTTTTGCATTGTATTATACATCAAGAAGTGTTGTGTAAGACAGTGTTAAAAATAAAACCATCAAAAGCAATCTGCTTTTGTATAAAGTTAAATTAGGTTAAATGAAATTATTATTATTTATCTTACGGTATATCAAAAATAATTTGAGCAAAATTTAATTGAATTATTGTCGGTGTGGCCCTCCAGCAGTGCTCAGGTTGCTCATGCGGCCCCAGGTAAAAATTAATTGCCCACCCCTGCTATAGACCATGGTCAAGGAGCGCAGGGGAGACGTTCCCTAGCAGGCCCGATATATTGTCGGGGGTAACACCCTCCATTCTACTCGGCAGTGGGTCCCTACAGTTCCGCTCTTTGGTCAGAATGACGAGGCCGTCGTTTTGTTACAACTCTTTATTTATGTTTTCCACTAAGCCGGACATCCACCATGCTATTAACACTCCTGAACATGCTACCGCTACCTCTCCTAACTTGCCCACTCACTTACACATGTCACTCACACCACACACCGCTTTCTTAAGGAAGCCAGAGATGAAATTGAGAGCCACAGTATTAAATGACATTGAAACTAACGTGCACAATTCTAAGTTTGTTGGCATTATTTGCAATGAAAGTGTAGATGTGGCGGTTTTTTAACGACTGATGATCTACATACAGGTGAGGATAATCAATTCTATTTGTCATATATATGCCCTGGCACACCATTATCATCATTTCATAACCGAAGCAAATAACTTTTTACACTTTTATACTGAAATAAATACACCTACAATCTATTAAATAAAAATAAAGGAAAAAAATGCCGGCAGCGGTAAAGTTTAGATCAGGGGTCTCAGACACGTGGCCCGAGACGTTATTTTGCGGCCCCCACCTTAATATGAAAATTTAATGTTAGTGCGGCCCGAGAGTTTTATATGAATGGCTTGACAGCATCATACTGCCAACCCTCCCGATTTTTCCGGGAGACTCCCAAATTTCAGGGCAACCATTCTCTCGAATTTCTGCCGATTTTCACCCAAACAAGTGCCATGATGGCACTGCCTTTAGTGCCCTCTACAACCTGTACAAACAGCGTGCCGGCTTAGTCGCATGTTGTATTTGGCTTTTGTACACACACGTAAGTGACTGCAAGACAAACTTGGTCAACAGCCATACAGGTCACACTGAGGGTGGCCATATAAACAACTTTAACACTGTTACAAATATGCGCCACACTGTGAACCCACACCAAACAAGAATGACAAACACATTTCGAGAGAACATCCGCACCGTAACACAACATAAACACAACAGAACAAATACCCAGAATCTATGCCACGCACAAAATCAAATAAAAAAATAAGCGCATAACAATTTTCGACACACGGACACGACAGAGACAACAGTTTTCGTCATCATTGTTCAAATATTGTGACGTCTGTCGAGACGCTTATCTCCATTCGGTGCCACACGTCCACACCATCAAAATGCCGAGGCAGGCAAACATTTCCACATCAACACCGTATGAAAAAATTAGTGATTTTTTTAGTTGTGATTTTCTTCTCTGCATGAAAGTTTAAAAGTAGCATATATGAATGCAGTATGAAGAAGAATGTTTTAATGTAGACATGCAAGCCTTGAAAGAACATTTTGAAAATCAAGACTACATTTCCTGCAAATGGGTGCATTTCTACCCTATATTTTAACTTTAGATTTATTCTCATATCAAACTCTTCTGGCTGTCTTTTTGACACTTACATCCGGCGCCCCCCTCCACACCCTGGATTATAAATAATGTAAATAATTCAATGTGATTATCTTGTGTGATGACTGTATTATGATGATAGTATATATCTGATAGTATATATCTGTATCATGAATCTGTATCATGAATCAATTTAAGTGGACCCCGACTTAAACAAGTTGAAAAACGTATTCGGGTGTTACCATTTAGTGGTCAATTGTACGGAATATGTACTTCACTGTGCAACCTACTAATAAAAGTGTCAATCAATCAATCAATCAAAACACATAGAATCATCATACTGCTGTGATTATATGCATCAAGTGTTCATTCAAGGCTAAGGCAAAATATCGAGATATATATCGTGTATCGCAATATGGCCTTAAAATATCGCAATATTAAAAAAAGGCCATATCGCCCAGCCCTAGTTCAATGATGCCATTTCTGTTTGTCATGTATAATTTTGTCTATTTTGTGTTTATCCTTGAATAAACAGGTCAGTTTCTTGTTACCAACCATTGTGTATTATTCAAACTCACCTAATTCAGCTGGCTAGTTGTTATCAAGAGTACTAAAACCCTTTTCAACATGATTCTGACAACTAAGTAGGCTAAATAACTTTAAACTTTAATACATGCTCGGATAGGCCAGTATCGGTCAGTATCGGTATCGGTCAGTATCGGTAATGCAAAAACAATATTGGTATCGGATCGGAAGTGCAAAAACCTGGATCGGGACATCCCTACTCTCAAGTTTCTAGCTGGCTGCCCTACCATCTGAACCACATGGACGCATATATGGTAGGTAGCATGTCTTCCAGATAATTTTCAACACAAGCCATAGGTACAGTCAGATCAATCGAGGTCAGGTGTTCCTTCTTAGATCTTATTCAGGCAAAAGTTGTCCCGATTGTTCGGCTATCTATTGATTTTTAAATACATCAACTCTAAAAAGGCTGAGGTAGAGGAGGTTAAAGGTCATATGAGAGGATATTTTTGTCAGCAAACTTTTAGCGCACTACTTAATATTGTTTTTCAGTTAAGTGCACCACACGCTCAAATCATGCTTTGATTTTAATAAACAATTAGGCAGTTACTTAATAAAAAGTGATTTCATGTTGGTTTAAAGCATTTCTTTTTGATAATGTTTTTATTAAAAATGTTATGTCAGCTGATGGGATCACAGCCTTTTGAAATGAGACACAACAGGTACAGTAGGCGAGTACAGAACAACCCGTAAGTCTGAGCCAACATGCTCCCATCTGGCATTGCCACTCTAAAATGTTGGTCACAAGCTCTGTGTACACACAAGCACGCGCAAGCGCTCGGAAATCCATCACAAAGGCCACAGAGGGAGGGGGTGCGGGAGGCTGCTATTGCTTCATGACATTTCACAGAAAACCTCTCGAAAAGACATGTCCGGAGAAAAGTAGAATTTCAACTTTGCCCATTAAGGAGAAACTACAGCACATATATTACTCACAACAGCAACTTTCCTGAGCATAAAAGGGCATACCTGCCAACTTTTGAAATCAGAAAAACCTAGTAGCCACGGTCCAGGGGCCGCAGGCCCCGGTAGGTCCAGGACAAAGTCGCAAAATGATTATTAGCATTCAGACAGGTTAAAATGTTGCTAAAACCATCACTTTTCTATCAGTCACAGTGACTTTTCAAAACAAAAATATTACAGCAAAAATCATATAGGTTGATTGACATGTTTATTCTGTAAGATAACTTCAATAGTTTGAAATTATTTTGACAGTTAATGCCAGTTATCCTGTCAACCTTTCACAAGACTTCAATTTGTTCATTGAAAGTATAAACAGTATAAACACTTTTTACAGTAAACAAATGGTAAAACAGTACTAAACAATTCCATTAAAAAAAAAATTGGTGTCATTATTAACTTTCTGTCCAAGCTTGTATAATCTACTGCCTTGTTCAATTGTAAAAAATATTCTGTGCCTAAAATTCAAATTTCTATCACAATGATCATACTGTAAACATGGCAAGCTAACTTCATTAAAATTAATAGTCCTGTCAATAGCATGGAATTACAATTCAAATGTAGTTTTTTTGTAAGCCTTTCAAAAGAATTCAAAATATGAAAAATTAATGAAAATTAATTTAAGCCATCAGACACTTGAAAAGTGGCACATCACATCTCTAATTTAATCATTTTAACTTTTCAACAGAAATAGCACTGCAAAAATATTAAGGACATACTTCTGTATTTTGGTAGTTATGCTGTCAACATTTCACAAGATTTCTTCAACTTGGACTTGAAAGCATAAATAGTATAAACACTTTTAACAGTATAACAGTACTAAACAATTCCAATAGATAACATTGGTGTCATTACCTTTTTGTGGCTAAAATCCAACGGCAACGGCATTAGCAACGGCATTAGACTTGTGTTTTTTTGTCCCAACGTGGTCTTTTACATCGCTAATTCCTCCGTGTCCGATCGAAAAATCTTGTCTGCACAAGGTGCAATTCGCGTAGTTTTCACCCTTTTTGGAACGGATAATTATTCCCAGATAGGCTTTTGAATATTCTTCACGGAATAACTGCAGTTTTCTTTTCGGTTTAAGACTCGTTTGCGATTTTTCTCCGGCTGATTCCATGATCGTTCGCTCGTTTGGAAACAAACGGTGCCTCGTGCTTGGCAGCGGTGCTATAAATAGCCTCGCGCATGGCATTCGGAATGGCTCGATAGGAAGTTACGGGAAGCAGTGTCGATTGTCATTGTTGTTACGCGATTTCGTGAATAAAACTTTTAAAAAAATGTTTTTTTTTAATTAATGAAAAACCGTATTTTTTATCACTGCAACCGTAACCCGGAATAGGTTGATGAAAACCGTACTAATTACGGGAAAACCGGAGTAGTTGGCAGGTATGAAAGGGCTTTGTGGAACAGCTCAAAATGAACAACAACAACAACGACAGGAAACACAGTACTAATCAAACGTTCTGTAGACTCACCACTCCTTGCAGGGTGGGAGGAATAAGGCCACAATACACTGGGATGTAGGCACTGCAAACACATGCCTAGGGAACAAAATGGTCTTTATAACATCATAAGCGTAGAGGATCTTTATTGATAGACACACCTGCACAATCTCCTCCTTGTTGTTGAAGTGAGACACCAAGACATTTTCTCCGTCCGTTACTCTGGTCAGAGAGATCCCAAGCCTCCCGTTGGCCAGATGGTGAGAGTCCACCGGCAGTGTGCGCCGCAACATGAAGCGTACGATCTTCACCAGGTTGAAGGAAGGGTGCATGGGTCCAAGGAATCGCTTTCTTGCTTCTTTGGCAACCTCGATGATACTGGCACCAGCCTCTCCTGTAATATATGTATGAAAAGTTGCAAACATTGTATGCAAAACGGTTTATTGCTTTACAACATGGGTGTCAAACTCTGGCCCGCGGGCCATATTTGGCCCGCCGTGTAATTTCACTTGGCCCTTGAGGCGATATCAAATTAACACTAGAACTGGCCCGCCGAATATATACAGCGGTGGTGCCGCGGTAACATCGCATTCACCGCTAATTCTCATACTTGCCAACCCTCCCGGGAGACTCCCAAATTTCAGTGCCCCTCCCGAAAATCGCCACGTCCGCTTTTCATCCAGTCCAACAAGTACTGGCCCAGTCACACAACAGAACAAATACCCAGAACCTTTGCAGCACTAACTCTTCCGGAACGCTACAAGGTGTGTGTGTGTGTGGGGTGTGTGTAGCGTCCCGGAAGAGTTAGTGCTGCAAAGGGTTCTGGGTATTTGTTCTGTTGTGTTTATGTTGTGTTACGGTGCGGCTGTTCTCCCGAAATTTGTTTGTCATTCTTGTTTAGTGTGGATTCACAGTGTGGCGTATATTTCTAACAGTGTTAAAGTTGTTTATACGGCCACCCTCAGTGTAGCCTGTATCACTGTTGATCAAGTATGCATTGCATTCACGTGTGTGTGCATACAGAAGCCGCACATATCTTGTGACTGGGCCAGCACGTTGTTAGAATGGATGAAAACCGGACGTGACGACAGCTCGTAGAGGACGTTAAAGGCAGTGCCTTTAAGGCACGCCCCCAAGACTGTGGTCCGGGTGGACTACGAGATATACAGGTAAAAGCCAGTAAATTAGAATATTTTGAAAAACTTGATTTATTTCAGTAATTGCATTCAAAAGGTGTAACTTGTACATTATATTTATTCATTGCACACAGACTGATGCATTCAAATGTTTATTTCATTTAATTTTGATGATTTGAAGTGGCAACAAATGAAAATCCAAAATTCCGTGTGTCACAAAATTAGAATATTACTTAAGGCTAATACAAAAAAGGGATTTTTAGATATGTTGGCCAACTGAAAAGTATGAAAATGAAAAATATGAGCATGTACAGTACTCAATACTTGGTTGGAGCTCCTTTTGCCTCAATTACTGCGTTAATGCGGCGTGGCATGGAGTCGATGAGTTTCTGGCACTGCTCAGGTGTTATGAGAGCCCAGGTTGCTCTGATAGTGGCCTTCAACTCTTCTGCGTTTTTGGGTCTGGCATTGTGCATCTTCCTTTTCACAATACCCCACAGATTTTCTATGGGGCTAAGGTCAGGGGAGTTGGCGGGCCAATTTAGAACAGAAATACCATGGTCCGTAAACCAGGCACGGGTAGATTTTGCGCTGTGTGCAGGCGCCAAGTCCTGTTGGAACTTGAAATCTCCATCTCCATAGAGCAGGTCAGCAGCAGGAAGCATGAAGTGCTCTAAAACTTGCTGGTAGACGGCTGCGTTGACCCTGGATCTCAGGAAACAGAGTGGACCGACACCAGCAGATGACATGGCACCCCAAACCATCACTGATGGTGGAAACTTTACACTAGACTTCAGGCAACGTGGATCCTGTGCCTCTCCTGTCTTCCTCCAGACTCTGGGACCTCGATTTCCAAAGGAAATGCAAAATTTGCATGGTTGGGTGATGGTTTGGGGTGCCATGTCATCTGCTGGTGTCGGTCCACTCTGTTTCCTGAGATCCAGGGTCAACGCAGCCGTCTACCAGCAAGTTTTAGAGCACTTCATGCTTCCTGCTGCTGACCTGCTCTATGGAGATGGAGATTTCAAGTTCCAACAGGACTTGGCGCCTGCACACAGCGCAAAATCTACCCGTGCCTGGTTTACGGACCATGGTATTTCTGTTCTAAATTGGCCCGCCAACTCCCCTGACCTTAGCCCCATAGAAAATCTGTGGGGTATTGTGAAAAGGAAGATGCAGAATGCCAGACCCAAAAACGCAGAAGAGGTGAAGGCCACTATCAGAGCAACCTGGGCTCTCATAACACCTGAGCAGTGCCAGAAACTCATCGACTCCATGCCACGCCGCATTAACGCAGTAATTGAGGCAAAAGGAGCTCCAACCAAGTATTGAGTATTGTACATGCTCATATTTTTCATTTTCATACTTTTCAGTTGGCCAACATTTCTAAAAATCCCTTTTTTGTATTAGCCTTAAGTAATATTCTAATTTTGTGACACACGGAATTTTGGATTTTCATTTGTTGCCACTTCAAATCATCAAAATTAAATGAAATAAACATTTGAATGCATCAGTCTGTGTGCAATGAATAAATATAATGTACAAGTTACACCTTTTGAATGCAATTACTGAAATAAATCAAGTTTTTCAAAATATTCTAATTTACTGGCTTTTACCTGTAATGACTGATGAACACCTTTGTTCGATAATGAAGGTTGCCTCAGCTCAAAGCCTGAGCCCTGACATTAATGAACTAGCATCCAAGAAAAGATGGCAGGTATCTGGCTTGGGCACATGACATTAGATCAGTGTGTTGCAAACTGAGCAGTTTAAAGTCCTGAATGGTTGGTTTATTCATTGTTATTTTATTTTCCAACTTAATAGCCTGTGGAAAAAGTTAATGTTGATATTTACCTCAGAAGGCTGCAAATAAAAAAGAGGCATTCAATTTTTATTTGAATTGTATTTGATATGCCATTGATATTTTTCAATTATTATTATTATTTGAAACTGGATTTTGCATGTCACTATAAAGTTATATAAGCCTTGCTTGTTCAATATTCAATGCAAAACTTGTTTGGGTCCCTATTAAAAGGTTAATTTGTTCAACCTTGGCCCGCGGCTTTGTTCAGTTTAAAATTTTGGCCCACTCTGTATTTGAGTTTGACACCCCTGATTTACAACAAGGGTGCCCACACTTTATCAGCAGGTGATCTACTTATCAAATGACCAAGTCGAAGTGATCTACCTCATATATATATATATATATATATATATATATATATATATATATATATATATATATATATATATCACTTCGACTTGGTCATTTGATAAGTTGATAAGTTTGAAGCTCATCGAGAGAATGCCAAGAGTGTGCAAAGCAGTAATCAGAGCAAAGGGTGGCTATTTTGAAGAAACTAGAAAATAAAAACATGTTTTCAGTTATTTCAAGTACATAACTCCCCATGTGTTCAATCATCATTTTGATGCCTTCAGTGACAATCTAAAATGTAAATAGTCATGAAAATAAAGAAAACACATTGAATGAGGAGAAGGTGTGTCCAAAGTTTTGGACTTTGGACTGTACTGTATATATAATAATGTTTTTTGTTAACATGTTAAAAGTGTTTAATAAAAATACAAGCATGTTTAATACATAATGATTCCCTTCTTTCATGAAGACAAGAATATACGTTGGTGTATTATCTTATTCTGATAACTTGCATTGATTGGACTCAGACAGGATTCACAGTAGTTGCTGATAAAGTTCCACAACTTCGAATTTACATTGTAGAGGAAGAAAAAGTCCTCCTCTCTTTCCAATACCACATGAAGAAATCGTTTTTATACCCTTGACAAGAAATACTGGCACTGACACGTTCTTCGTGTTTGACTGATAGCTCGCGATAGACGTCATGGACACAGCCTTTAGACTTTGTGTAAAAGGACATGTCTCCCAGAAACATACTGTACTCCTCCCTCTGTCAATATTCATCAGTATCTATGAAAGTTAAGCAATTGCATGTTTTATCATACATAACTTTTGTTATCAACACTGGTTATCTTTTTTTTACACATGTATGACAGTTAAGAAAATGGAACACAATTACAGTATTTATTATAGGTAACTAATTATTTCCAAGTTTTACTGTACAGTTTGTATCAGTGTATGTACAGTTAACAGTTTAACTGTATGGAGAATTTCACTATAATTACTACTATTTTGTTTTAGCAAAAATAATCTAAATCCGATTATTTTGGAGGTCAACAAGCATCTCGAAATAGATTGTGTTTGACCTCAAAAGGTTCCACTGTATTGCACCCTTCAGGGCCACACAAAGGCTGCACATTGTCCAATATTCATTCAGCATGTCTTATCATGTAACCTCAGACTTAGTTTTAGGTGTTACAAGAACTTCCCGTTAAATATCACTTAAAAAAAAGGTATTTCCCCTTGCAAAGTGCAAGTCCTGGGAAAACTTCAGGGGAGACACAGCAGCTTAAAGGAAAACTGCACTTTTTAGTTTTTCCCATCATCCACAATTCTTTTGCGATACTTTGTGATCCCACATATTTCCTTTTCTGTGCCTTCTAGATAGTTGATATATGTTCTTCACAGAAAATGAGCCTCAGTTTGAAAAATTTATTAATTGTATCATTTTTCTTTTAATAAAAAATCTAAACGGGTCCCACAGACCCGAACACCACACAAGTGTGGAAATTGATGTTCTGTGTACCACACACACACACACACACACACACACACACACACACACACACACACACACACACACACACACACACACACACACACACACACACACACACACACACAGAATGTAGGTACACAGAACATCAGATCACCAAATCGCAGAGCAAAACAACTTGCACTGAGCCTGGTCTATAAAATCCGCTACACCTCCCTGATACCCAAGTACATGTCAAACTACTTCCTTAACGTAAATGACCGCCATAACCTCAACACCAGGGGGAGCTCCACTAACCACGTTAAACCCAGATTCCAATCTAACAAAGGTCTTAACTCATTCTCCTTCTATGCCACATCAATATGAAATGCACTCCCAACAGGTGTAAAAGAAAGGGCATCTCTATCCTCCTTCAAAACCGCACTAAAACAACACCTCCAGGCAACTTCAACCCTAAACGAACACCCTCCCCCTTCCACATCCCACCTCCCCGGATTGTAAATAACCAAATGTAAATAATCAAATGTATTTCTAATGTATATACTTGTTCTTATGCTTTCTGAACTCACTATGTTCTCTGCTCACTGTACATATCCTACCAAGTCAGACCTACACTGTTTCAATGCCCATTTCTCTGATGTTGCAATTGTTGATGACTGAAGTGCTGATATCAACCAAACCCTCCTCATCCCACCGCCCGGATTGTAAATAATGTAAATAATTCATTGTATATACTCTGATGATTAACTTGTGTGATGACTGTATTATGATGATAGTATATATTTGTACCATTAATTGATTTACGTGGACCCCGACGTAAACAAGTTGAAAAACTTATTGGGGTGTTACCATTTAGTGGTCAATTAATTGTACGGAATATGTACTGAACTGTGCAATCTACTAATAAAAGTTTCAATCAATCAATCAAAAATGTGCGAGAAAATGAGAGCAGACAGTGTTGACAAACAATGTTGCAACCTCGTGTGTGAAATTAATTCATTGCATTTCCTAGAGTGAGACAGTAAACAGAGTCTGGGGCAAAGTATGCTCCAGAAAATCTGTTTTTTGTGGACTTTGGAGAACCCCTGGTTTAGAAAAACAAAGCCTCAGTGCTGAACTCTGTAGAATTTGCACCTGGCTCGCTGACAACAAGCTATCCATACACTTGGGTAAAACGGAATCCATCCTATTTGGGTCCCACACCAACCTTAAGAAAGTCAGTCACTTCACTATAAAAGTGGGTGACATTGTTATCACCAGGAAAGATGAGGTCACCTACCTAGGTTCCATTCTAGAGGCTAATCTTTCCTGTGATAAAATGGCAACCAAGGTAATCAGAAGGGTCAACCAACGAAGGAGATTTCTCTACAGAATCTCCTCTCTGGTCAACAAAAGCACCATGAAGATTCTAGCGGGAACTCTCGTTCAACCCTTTTTCGATTACGCATGCACCTCCTGGTACCCTAGCACCTCCAAAACCCTCAAATGTAGACTCCAAACATCCCAGAACAAGCTAGTCAGATTACTTATAGACCTCTACCCCAGATCACACCTCACTCCTACCCACTTTTTCAAAGTGGGCTGGCTCAGGGTGGAGGACAGAGTAAAACAACTTGCACTGAGCCTAGTCTATAAAATCAGCTACACCTCCCTGATACCGAAGTACATGTCAAACTACTTCCTTAATGTAAATGACCGCCATAACCACAACACCAGGGGGAGCTCCACTAACCACATTAAACCCAGATTCCGATCTAACAAAGGTCTTAACTCATTCTCTTTCTATGCCACATCAATGTGGAATGCACTCCCAACAGAAGTAAAAGAAAGGGCATCTCTATCCTCCTCCAAAACCGCACTAAAAGAACACAATATGGCAGTGTTTTTCAACCTTTTTTGAGCCAAGGCACATTTTTTGCGTTGAGAAAATATGGAGGCACACCACCAGCAGAAATCACTAAAAAACTAAACTCAGTTGACAGTAAAAAGTCGCAATTTTTGGATATGACTTTAAACCATAACCAACCAAGCATCACTATAGCTCTTGTCTCAAAGTAGGTGTACTGTCACCACCTGTCACATCACACCCTGACTTATTTTGTATTTTTTGCTGTTTTCCTGTGTGTGGTGTTTTAGTTCTTGTCTTACGCTCCTATTTTTTTTGGTATTTTCCTGTAGCAGGTTCATGTCTTCCTTTGAGCGATATTTCCCGCATCTACTTTGTATTAGTGATCAAGAATATTTCAGTTGTTTTTATCCTTCTTTGTGGGGACATCATTGATTGTCATGTCATGTTCGGATGTACTTTGTGGACGCCGTCTTTGCTCCACAGTAAGTCTTTGCTGTCGTCCAGCATTCTGTTTTTGTTTACTTTGTAGCCAGTTAGGTTTTAGTTTCGTTCTGCATAGCCTTCCCTAAGCTACAATGCCTTTTCTTAGGGGCACTCACCTTTTGTTTATTTTTGGTTTAAGCATTAGATACTATGACAAACCCTTGTCGTCTCACACAACGTGTTCCCGACATCTACAAAGCAATTGATTACCGGCTCCCACCTACTGATATGGAAGAGTATTACACACAACATCGGCACATAATTTGCAGATTATAATTAGTGGTTGGCAAAAAATATTTTTAACCCATATATGTGAAATTACATAATCTCCCATGGCACACTAGACTGTATCTCACGGCACAGTGGTTGAAAAACACTGTCTTAAAACATCTTGTAATACAGGATGAGATCAAATCAATTGCTACTGTGTGAATCTGATGGTATTGTCCTTTTTAGGCCCTTCTAATCTTGCCTTGATTGTCAACACAAAGAAGGATAAAAACAACAATTTCAGTTGTTTTTATCCTTCTTTGTGGGGACATCGTTGATTGTCATGTCATGTTCGGATGTACTTTGTGGACGCCGTCTTTGCTCCACAGTAAGTCTTTGCTGTCGTCCAGCATTCTGTTTTTGTTTACTTTGTAGCCAGTTAGGTTTTAGTTTCGTTCTGCATAGCCTTCCCTAAGCTACAATGCCTTTTCTTAAAGGCACTCACCTTTTGTTTATTTTTGGTGTAAGCATTAGATACTACGACAAACCCTTGTCGTCTCACACAACGTGTTCCCGACATCTACAAAGCAATTGATTACCGGCTCCCACCTACTGATATGGAAGAGTATTACACACAACATCGGCACATAATTTGCAGATTATAATTAGTGGTTGGCAAAAAATATTTTTAACCCATATATGTGAAATTACATAATCTCCCATGGCACACCAGACTGTATCTCACGGCACAGTGGTTGAAAAACACTGTCTTAAAACATCTTGTAATACAGGATGAGATCAAATCAATTGCTACTGTGTGAATCTGATGGTGTTGTCCTTTTTAGGCCCTTCTAATCTTGCCTTGATTGTCAACACAAAGAAGGATAAAAACAACAATTTCAGTTGTTTTTATCCTTCTTTGTGGGGACATCGTTGATTGTCATGTCATGTTCGGATGTACTTTGTGGACGCCGTCTTTGCTCCACAGTAAGTCTTTGCTGTCGTCCAGCATTCTGTTTTTGTTTACTTTGTAGCCAGTTAGGTTTTAGTTTCGTTCTGCATAGCCTTACCTAAGCTACAATGCCTTTTCTTAGGGGCACTCACCTTTTGTTTATTTTTGGTTTAAGCATTAGATACGACGACAAACCCTTGTCGTCTCACACATCGTGTTCCCGACATCTACAAAGCAATTGATTACCGGCTCCCACCTACTGATATGGAAGAGTATTACACACAACATCTGCACATAATTTGCAGATTATAATTAGTGGTTGGCAAAAAATATTTTTAACCCACATATGTGAAATTACATAATCTCCCACGGCACACCAGACTGTATCTCACGGCACAGTGGTTGAAAAACACTGTCTTAAAACATCTTGTAATACAGGATGAGATCAAATCAATTGCTACTGTGTGAAGCTGATGGTGTTGTCCTTTTTAGGCCCTTCTAATCTTGCCTTGATTGTCAACACAAAGAAGGATAAAAACAACAATTTCAGTTGTTTTTATCCTTTTTTGTGGGGACACCGTTGATTGCCATGTCATGTTCGGATGTACATTGTGGACGCCGTCTTTGCTCCACAGTAAGTCTTTGCTGTCGTCCAGCATTCTGTTTTTGTTTACTTTGTAGCCAGTTAGGTTTTAGTTTCGTTCTGCATAGCCTTCCCTAAGCTACAATGCCTTTTCTTAAAGGCACTCACCTTTTGTTTATTTTTGGTGTAAGCATTAGATACGACGACAAACCCTTGTCGTCTCACACAACGTGTTCCCGACATCTACAAAGCAATTAATTACCGGCTCCCACCTACTGATATGGAAGAGTATTACACGGTTACGCTGCCGAGCTCTAGACAGCACCGACACACAACATTGGCATATAATTTGCAGATTATAATTAGTGCCATCCATCTTCTTCCGCTTATCCGAGGTCGGGTCGCGGGGGCAGCAGCCTAAGCAGGGGAGCCCAGACTTCCCACTCCCCAGCCACTTCGTCCAGCTCTTCCTGTGGGACCTCGAGGCGTTCCCAGGCCAGCCGGGAGACATAGTCTTCCCAACGTGTCCTGGGTCTTCCCCGCGGCCTCCTACCGGTCGGACGTGCCCTAAACACCTCCCTGGGGAGGCGTTCGGGTGGCATCCTGACCAGATGCCCGAACCACCTCATCTGGCTCCTCTCGATGTGGAGGAGCAGCGGCTTTACTTTGAGCTCCCCCCGGATGGCAGAGCTTCTCACCCTATCTCTAAGGGAGAGCCCCGCCACCCGGCGGAGGAAACTCATTTGGGCCGCTTGTACCCGTGATCTTGTCCTTTCGGTCATGACCCAAAGCTCATGACCATAGGTGAGGATGGGAACGTAGATCGACCGGTAAATTGAGAGCTTTGCCTTCCGGCTCAGCTCCTTCTTCACCACAACGGATCGATACAGCGTCCGCATTGCTGAAGACGCCGCACCGATCCGCCTGTCGATCTCACAATCCACTCTTCCCTCACTCGTGAACAAGACTCCGAGGTACTTGAACTCCTCCACTTGGGGCAAGATCTCCTCCCCAACCCGGAGATGGCACTCCACCCTTTTCCGGGCGAGAACCATGGACTCGGACTTGGAGGTGCTGATTCTCATCCCAGTCGCTTCACAATCGGCTGCGAACCGATCCAGCGAGAGCTGAAGATCCTGGCCAGATGAAGTCATCAGGACCACATCATCTGCAAAAAGCAGAGACCTAATCCTGCAGCCACCAAACCAGATCCCCTCAACGCCTTGACTGCGCCTAGAAATTCTGTCCATAAAAGTTATGAACAGAATCGGTGACAAAGGGCAGTCTTGGCGGAGACCAACCCTCACTGGAAACGTGTCCGACTTACTGCCGGCAATGCGGACCAAGCTCTGACACTGATCATACAGGGAGCGGACCGCCACAATCAGACAGTCCGATACCCCATACTCTCTGAGCACTCCCCACAGGACTTCCCGAGGGACACGGTCGAATGCCTTCTCCAAGTCCACAAAACACATGTAGACTGGTTGGGCAAACTCCCATGCACCCTCAAGGACCCTGCCGATAGTATAGAGCTGGTCCACAGTTCCACGACCAGGACGAAAACCACACTGTTCCTCCTGAATCCGAGGTTCGACTATCCGGCGTAGCCTCCTCTCCAGTACACCCGAATAGACCTTACCGGGAAGGCTGAGGAGTGTGATCCCACGATAGTTAGAACACACCCTCCGGATCCCCTTCTTAAAGAGAGGAACCACCACCCCGGTCTGCCAATCCAGAGGTACCGCCCCCGATGCTGCAGAGTCTTGTCAACCAAGACAGCCCCACAACATCCAGAGCCTTAAGGAACTCCGGGCGGATCTCATCTACCCCCGGGGCCTTGCCACCGAGGAGCTTTTTAACTACCTCAGCAACCTCAGCCCCAGAAATAGGAGAGCCCACCACAGACTCCCCAGGCACTGCTTCCTCTTATAATTAGTGGTTGGCAAAAAATATTTTTAACCCAAATATGTGAAATTACATAATCTCCCACGGCACACCAGACTGTATCTCACGGCACATGGTTGAAAAACACTGGGTTATGGTTTAAAGTCATATCCAAAAATTGCGACTTTTTATTGTCAATTGAGTTTCGTTTTTTAGTGATTTCTGCTGGTGGTGTGCCTCCGTAATTTTTCAACACAAAAAATGTGCCTTGGCTCAAAAAAGGTTGAAAAACACTGTCTTAACGGGCAGCATGTGGCCCCCGGGCCTTAGTTTGCCCAGGTCTGTCCTAGAGTGAGACAGTAAACAGAGTCTGGGGCAAAGACATTCATTCATTGTATTTCCTAGAACAGGGGTCGGCAACCTTTACCAGTCAAAGAGCCATTTTGACCAGTTTCGCAAATTATAGAAAACAATGGTAGCCGCAATAATTTTTTGAAATCTTAAATGAAATAACACTGCATGCAAAGTTTTTTTTTTTTGCTTTGTGCTATGTATAAACCAGGGGTCTCAGACATGCTGCCCACACCTTGATATGGAATTTGAAAGCTGGTGCGGCACGCGGGTTTTAAAAGAATGGCGCTTATCAGCGTCATGCGTGCCGTGATGGTACAGCATATAGCACCCACTACAACCAGCGTGCCTGATCAGCCACATGTTGTATGGTGTTTCCGCTTGCTCACGTAAGTAACAGCAAGGCATACTTGGTCAACAACTACACACACTGACGGTGGCGGTATAAAAAAAAACTATAACACTCTTACTAATAATGCGCCACACTGTGAACCCACACCAAACAAGAATGACAAACACATTTCGGGAGAACATCTGCACCGTAACACAACATAAACACAACAGGACAAATACCCAGAATCCCATGGAGCCCTAACTCTTCCGGGCTACATTATACACCCCCGCTACCAAACCCCGCCCACCTCAACCGACGCACAGAGGGGGGCGGGGGGGTTTGGTGGTAGCAGGGGTGTATAATGTAGCCCGGAAGAGTCAGGGCTGCATGGGATTCTGGGTGTTTGTTCTGTTGTGTTTATGTTGTGTTAAGGTGCAGATGTTCTCCCGAAATGTGTTTGTCACTCTTGTTTGGTTTTGGTTCAAAGTGTGGTGCATTATTAGTAAGAGTGTCAAAGTTGTTTTATATGACCACCGTCAGTGTAACCTGTGTGGCTGTTGACCAAGTATGCCTTGCTGTCACGTACGTGTGCAAGCAGAAGATGTATATTGTATAACAAGTGTTGGGCTGGCACTCTGTTAATACAGATTGTAGAGGGCGCCAAATGTTGCACCATCATGGCACACCCTTATTATAGTCGTAAGGGTGAAAATCGGTGAATATTAATCCCGGGAGTTTTCTGCGAGAGGCACTGAAATCCGGAAGTCTCCCGGGAAAATTGGGGGGTTCAGCATGTAAGCTGCTGAGCCGCATCAGAGTGATCAAAGAGCCGCATGCGGCTCCGGAGCCGCGGGTTGCCGACCCCTGTCCTAGAATGAGACAGTAAACAGAGTCTGGGGCAAAGTATGCTCCAGAAAATCTGTTTTTTTTGTGGACTTTGGAGAACCCCTGGTTTAGAAAAACAAAGCCTCCAACAACAGATAGGTTTCCTATCTCCGTTCTTGTGCGTTTAGCATGGATTATTGTTATGTTTTGCAGAGCAGGAATCCCCACAAAGTACGATCTCCCTCCACTAGTCTACTTGTGATTAAAGTGACGTACCAAGACACACGCCGGAGACCAGAGCGGTGGCGGTGAGGGCTCCGGCGGAGGCTCCGTAGATGTGCTTGGCGTTGTGCACCAGGAAAGGAGCCTGCTCCAGCAGACAGCTGGCGACGCCGACATGGTAGATGCCCAGGAAGCCGCAACCTGCGAACGAGATGTTCCATGGCGAGTCTAACGGGAACATGCCGCGCGTTGACGGGGAGGGTCGAAGGTCGTCGGTCCGGTTAGAACACAATGTTCTCTTCCTGGTTCACTTGGGCTGAATAAAATAAAAATAACAAAATAATTTGCTTTCAAGGTCTACGCACCGCCGCTTGGATTAATAGCGGCTGTTTACATGCTGCGTGTAAGTTAGCAGCCAATAGCCGACCTTTGTCCCTTATTACACCGCTAAACCTAACATAGTTCCGAAACCGAACACAGAATTGAACGAAACTGAGGATTTAGATAAAATAAGCCCTAGGCACTAACATTTACCCCCAGAAACTATATTGTGTTGACGAACATTTGTCACGTTTTTATTCACAAAGGGGGCGGGCTTACAAGAGAGTCACTAGCAAATCCACCAATGAGCGACGACGTAAAGCATATTGACCAATAAAAACGGACGTATGTGGAAAACTGACCAATCACATGTCGCAATGCTAACACATGTCACGTACAACGCTATTATTTAACAACAATGTTGTTCCTACTCTATTTAGAAGTAGTTTATGTTTATGTCTTTACATAACTAGTGAATTTTCGAAGAACGTGTGTATTTTGAGTACACATTGCTTGTTTTAAACAACGATGAACTTTTGTACACTGATCGAAAATTCAGGTTATTGGTTGTCATGGCAACACTCTCACGCTGAAAAAAAAAAAAACGTCAACAAGATGTACAAATGTCGTCACCTGGCAAAGTGGAGTGGTCACAAAGTCTCGGGGAAGCCTGTTATAAAACATATTTACACTGAAGTGTTTTTTTGTGTGTGTGTGGAATGTTCCTGTTTTTAATGTTGTTGTGCAGTGATCCAAGTAGGGACATGACCCCCCCAGAGAGCATATTCTGTTGTGCAACATGTTCAGGGTATAGCAACAAAAAGAAAAAAAAGAAAAAAGTGTGTCTGCAAGTGCGTATTGATTGTTGACAATCAAGGCAAGATTAGAAGGGCCTAAAAAGGACAACACCATCAGATTCACACAGTAGCAATTGATTTGATCTCATCCTGTATTACAAGATGTTTTAAGACAGTGTTTTTCAACCACTGTGCCTTGAGAGATTATGTAATTTCACTTATATGGGTTAAAAATATTTTTTGCCAACCACTAATTATAATCTGCAAATTATGTGCCGATGTTGTGTGTAACACTCTTCCATATCAGTAGGTGGGAGCCGGTAATTAATTGCTTTGTAGATGTCGGGAACACGTTGTGTGAGACGACAAGGGTTTGTCATCGTATCTAATGCTTAAACCAAAAATAAACAAAAGGTGAGTGCCCCTATGAAAAGGCATTGTAGCTTAGGTAAGGCTATGCAGAACGAAACTAAAACCTAACTGGCTACAAAGTAAACAGAAACAGAATGCTGGACGACAGCAAAGACTTACTGTGGAGCAAAGACGGCGTCCACAAAGTGCATCCGAAAATGACATGACAATCAATGATGTCCCCACAAAGAAGGATAAAAACAACTGAAATTGTTGTTTTTATCCTTCTTTGTGTTGAAAATCAAGGCAAGATTAGAAGGGCCTAAAAAGGACAACACCATCAGATTCACACAGTAGCAATTGATTTGATCTCATCCTGTATTACAAGATGTTTTAAGACAGGGTTTTTCAACCACTGTGCCGTGAGATACAGTCTGGTGTGCCATGGGAGATTATGTAATTTCACATAGATGGGTTACAAATTTTTTTTGCCAACCACTAATTATAATCTGCAAATAATGTGCCGATTTTGTGTATCGGTGCTTTCTAGAGCTTGGCAGCGTAACCGTGTAATACTCTTCCATATCAGTAGGTGGGAGCCGGTAATTAATTGCTTTGTAGATGTCGGGAACACGTTGTGTGAGACGACAAGGGTTTGTTGTATCTAATGTTAAAACCAAAAATAAACAAAAGGTGAGTGCCCCTAAGAAAAGGCATTGTAGCTTAGGGAAGGCTATGCAGAACGAAACTAAAACCTAACTGGCTAAAAAGTAAACAAAAACAGAATGCTGGACGACAGCAAAGACTTACTGTGGAGCAAAGACGGCGTCCACAAAGTGCATCCGAACATGACATGACAATCAACGATGTCCCCACAAAGAAGGATAAAAACAACTGAAATTGTTGTTTTTATCCTTCTTTGTGTTGACAATCAAGGCAAGATTAGAAGGGCCTAAAAAGGACAACACCATCAGATTCACACAGTAGCAATTGATTTGATCTCATCTTGTATTACAAGATGTTTTAAGACAGTGTTTTTCAACCACTGTGCCGTGAGATACAGTCTGGTGTGCCATGGGAGATTATGTAATTTCACATATATGGGTTAAAAATATTTTTTCACAACAACTAATTATAATCTGCAAATTATGTGTCGATGTTGTGTGTAACACTCTTCCATATGAGTAGGTGGGAGCCGGTAATTAATTGCTTTGTAGATGTCGGGAACACGTTGTGTGAGACGACAAGGGTTTGTCGTCGTATCTAATGCTTAAACCAAAAATAAACAAAAGGTGAGTGCCCCTATGAAAAGGCATTGTAGCTTAGGTAAGGCTATGCAGAACGAAACTAAAACCTAACTGGCTACAAAGTAAACAAAAACAGAATGCTGGACGACAGCAAAGACTTACTGTGGAGCAAAGACGGCGTCCACAAAGTACATCCGAACATGACATGACAATCAACGATGTCCCCACAAAGAAGGATAAAAACAACTGAAATTGTTGTTTTTATCCTTCTTTGTGTTGACAATCAAGGCAAGATTAGAAGGGCCTAAAAAAGGACAACACCATCAGATTCACACAGTAGCAATTGATTTGATCTCATCCTGTATTACAAGATGTTTTAAGACAGTGTTTTTCAACCACTGTGCCGTGAGATACAGTCTGGTGTGCCATGGGAGATTATGTAATTTCACATATATGGGTTAAAAATATTTTTTGCCATCCACTAATTATAATCTGCAAATTATGTGCCGATGTTGTGTGTAATACTCTTCCATATCAGTAGGTGGGAGCCGGTAATCAATTGCTTTGTAGATGTCGGGAACACGTTGTGTGAGACGACAAGGCTTTGTCGTCGTATCTAATGCTTAAACCAAAAATAAACAAAAGGTGAGTGCCCCTAAGAAAAGGCATTGTAGCTTAAGTAAGGCTATGCAGAACGAAACTAAAACCTAACTGGCTACAAAGTAAACAAAAACAGAATGCTGGACGACAGCAAAGACTTACTGTGGAGCAAAGACGGCGTCCACAATGTGCATCCGAACATGACATGACAATCAACGATGTCCCCACAGAGAAGGATTAAAAACAACTGAAATAGTCTTGATCGCTAAAACAAAGTAGATGCGGGAAATATCGCTCAAAGGAAGACATGAAACTGCTACAGGAAAATACCAAAAAAATAAGAGCGTAAGACAAGAACTAAAACACCACACACAGGAAAACAGCAAACAATGCAAAATAAGTCAGGGTGTGATGTGACAGGTGGTGACAGTACACCTACTTTGAGACAAGAGCTATAGTGATGCTTGGTTGGTTATGGTTTAAAGTCATATCCAAAAATTACGACTTTTTACTGTCAACTGAGTTTCGTTTTTTAGTGATTTCTGCTGCCTTGGCTCAAAAAAGGTTGAAAAACACTGTTTTAAGACATTGTGAATTTAAATGTGCTCAAGTATCTAAAAACTCCCTTTTATTTCTCCAGTGATGAGTCAGTCTGACAACAGACTAACCTCACCACTGATATTTTTTATCTGATTACTGATATTGTAGTAGTTATATAATACTTGTGTCATGCCTTTTCAAAGAAACGGGCGTATGTGATTTTCAATGTTGCCCACATTTTGAATGAAACATTTGAGTTATAAAAGATAGAGAGTCAAAGGTTCATGGATGCATTTTTTTTAATTATATTTATTATTTTATTGACACAATCGATCATTCCTTACTTCTGCAAAAATGGTAAAACTATGGCATAAGAGGTGTTTCACAACAGTGATTAAGTAGTTATTTAAGTATTAGATCTCAATATGTGGAAATTAATAAGACTAAATCACAGCCAAGAAGAGTAACTTGTGGGTTTCCACAAGGCTCGGTATTGGGACCTAAGTTTTTTATACTGTATTTAAATGATATTTGTTCAGTATCTAATAAATTGAAATGTATTATGTTTGCAGATGATACAAATGTATATTGTTCAGGAGAAGACTTGAAGGAAGTGTTGAGGATAATAGAGGTTGAGTTGATTCAGCTAAAAAAATGGTATGATATTAATAAGTTATCATTAAATGATAAGAAAACTAAATGTATGGTGTTTAGTGGTGCCAGGACAAATTGTGACGCAAAATTTAAATTAAATCAAATGGAAATTGATAGAGTATATTAAATTAAATTCTTGGGAATAATAATTGATCATAAATTATGTTGGAAACCGCATATTGAATATATAAAGGGAAAAATATCCAAATCCATTGTTATTCTTTATAAAGTAAAACACATGCTGAATAAGAAATGTCTGCATATGTTATATTATTCTTTTATTTTTCCATATTTAACACATTGTGTTGAAGTTTGGGGAAATGTTTATAGAACAAACATAGACCCAATAATTAAATTCCAAAAAAGGGTCATTAGAATAATACACAAAGCGTGCTACTATGAACATACCAATACATTACTTATAAGTTCTAATCTTTGATTGCATAAATAATTGAACATGAGTTATTTTTCATTGAATTTGAGAGAAGCCAGCATGGACAAATACAACAGACAAGTCATTGTTTTGTCTGCTCGCGGAAAACAAACATCCTAATCTACGATTTGACTCCCTCGAATGGCCTTGACGCAGTACCAGGCTGTTCTGAAAAACACCCCCGAGGACACCTCAATGATGGACGCTTTTGACCTCCCTCCCTCCTCAACAACACCTGGAGTCGAACTTTTGCAGATCGGCCTCAGTCTATAAAAAACATTACATCGTCACACCCGAGACAATTGGGCACACACGCACACACACACCCTCCCCCACCCCACGACTTCACCACCGCTTCTTTCCCCTCGGGGTGATGGACGGCTGGCAGCGCGGTATGGCTCGGTTGGTAGAGCGGCCGTGCCAGCAACTTGAGGGTTCCAGGTTCGATCCCCGCTTCCGCCATTCCAGTCACTGCCGTTGTGTCCTTGGGCAAGACACTTTACCCACCTGCTCCCAGTGCCACCCACACTGGTTTAAATGTAACTTAGATATTGGGTTTCACAATGTAAAGCGCTTTGAGTCACTTGAGAAAAGCGCTATATAAATGTAATTCACTTCACACTTCACTAATGTGTTAAAATGTTCAGATATTGTGTTTTTAAAAACAATGGAAATGATGTTTGGAGTAAAGAACAACAGTCTTCCAGCTTGTATTCTTAGCTTATTTACATTAAGAGGAGAAAACTATCATTTACGGGGATATTGATTTTTGAAATAGGTAAAGTAAGAATGAATATAAAATATAAATGTATTTCAGTTTTAGGAGTTAAATGGTGGAACAAGCTCAGCGATGAGTTGAAGACATGTACTTCTTTGTTAAGGTTTAAGAAAACATTGAAAGGTGAAATAACAGAAAATTATAAAATATAGTAACAATTACTTTCATCCCATTGACTTTTTTTTTTTAACGTTGATGTTCCAGGCAATCTTATTTTCAGTGGAGGTATAGGATAGGCAAATATAAGCTTTGGCTTCAGCCTAGTCCTTTTTCGGACATTCTTTTTATTTTATTTTATTTTTTGCGTGTAAATGTGTATGATTGTTAAATATGTATAATCTGTACTGTTAAACTGGTCACACAAAATGGTTGATGGTTGATTGTATGACCGAAATAAACTTATTTCATTCATTCATTATGTTGATGTCATTGACAATATGATTAGGTTAAGATGGACCGAGTACAGTTAAAGTATCTGCAAATAATAAGCTATCACCACCAACTGGTGAGTGTACAATGCCTCTTTGTAAAATCAACATACAAACCCTGTTTCCATATGAGTTGGGAAATTGTGTTAGATGTAAATATAAACGGAATACAAAGATTTGCAAATCCTTTTCAACCCATATTCAATTGAATGCACTACAAAGACAACATATTTGATGTTCAAATTCATAAACTTTATTTATTTTTTGCTAATAATAATTAACTTAGAATTTCATTAGCTGCAACACGTGCCAAAGTAGTTGGGAAAGGGCATGTTCACCACTGTGTTACATGGCCTTTCCTTTTAACAACACTTAGTAAACGTTTGGGAACTGAGGAGACACATTTTTTAAGCTTCTCAGGTGGAATTCTTTCCCATTCTTGCTTGATGTACAGCTTAAGTTGTTCAACAGTCCGGGGGTCTCCGTTGTGCTATTTTAGGCTTCATAATGCGCCACACATTTTCAATGGGAAACAGGTCTGGACTATCACGTGGCTTGGCATTGTCTTGCTGAAATAAGCAGGGGCGTCCATGGTAACGTTGCTTGGATGGCAACATATGTTGCTCCAAAACCTGTATGTACGGTACCTTTCAGCATTAATGGCGCCTTCACAGATGTGTAAGTTACCCATGTCTTGGGCACTAATACACCCCCATACCATCACAGATGCTGGCTTTTACACTTTGGGCCTATAACAATCCGGATGGTTCGTTTCCTCTTTGGTCCGGAGGACACGACGTCCACAGTTTCCAAAACCAATTTAAAATGTGGACTCGTCAGACCACAGAACACTTTTCCACTTTGTATCAGTCCATCTTAGATGAGCTCAGGCCCAGCAAAGCTGACGGCGTTTCTGGGTGTTGTTGATAAACGGTTTTCGCCTTGCATAGTAGAGTTTTAACTTGCACTTACAGATGTAGCGACCAACTGTAGTTACTGACAGTGGGTTTCTGAAGTGTTCCTGAGCCCATGTGGTGATATCCTTTACACACTGATGTTGCTTGTTGATACAGCACAGCCTGAGGGATCGAAGGTCACGGGCTTAGCTGCTTACGTGCAGTGATTTCTCCACATTCTCTGAACCCTTTGATGATATTACGGACCGTAGATGGTGAAATCCCTAAATTCCTTGCAATAGCTGGTTGAGAAAGGTTTTTCTTAAACTGTTCAACAATTTGCTCACGCATTTGTTGACAAAGTGGTGACCCTCGCCCCATCCTTGTTTGTGAATGACTGAGCATTTCATGGAATCTACTTTTACACCCAATCATGGCACCCACCTGTTCCCAATTTGCCTGTTCGCCTGTGGGATGTTCCAAATAAGTGTTTGATGAGCATTCCTCAACTTTATCAGTATTTATTGCCACCTTTCCCAACTTCTTTGTCACGTGTTCAAATTCTAAAGTTAATGATTATTTGCACACAAAAAAAATGTTTATCAGTTTGAACATCAAATATGTTGTCTTTGTAGCATATTCAACTGAATATGGGTTGAAAAGGATTTGCAAATCATTGTATTCCGTTTATATTTACATCTAACACAATTTCCCAACTCATATGGAAACGGGGTTTGTACATATATGTTACAAAACAATACAAATTATATATATAAGTGCAATGGCAATTGTTGTAACTAATGCACACTCATTCATAATAATTGTACAACATATTAGACATGTATATTTGTCATTGTACAGAAGAATACACCGAAACTGTACCTGTCATAGTAAATTGTGACTATGACAAATAAAATTACATTAAGGAATATTATATGATACGGTTACGCTTATATAATTAAACATGCCCGAAAAGGAGTAGGGAGAAGCCTATCATATCTAACCCTGACGTTTAAATATAAAAACATATAAACAGTACACGTTTCATATTTTGCACAAACCATAAGAAAGATGTGAATTGGAGGCAGTAAACAGCGCCACCTATTGACGGATAGAAAGAGCCACATACTGAAAGCCTCGCTCAGAGCAGGGATGACCACGCCCCTCACTCCCAGGAGCTCATTTGATTGGTCGCTGCAAAGTCCTTTCTTCTTCTGGCTGCTCTCGCTGATTTCTCATGCAGTGCGCCACTTTTGCCCCCATCGGTCGCTGAATAGAATAGAATGCCCTTTTTATTTATTTAATCAGGGGTGTCAAACTCAAATACAGAGTGGAACAAATTAACCTTTTAATAGGGACCCAAACAAGTTTTGCATTGAATTTTGAACAAGCAAGGCTTATATAACTTTATAGTGACATGCAAGATCCAGTTTCAAATAATAATAATAATAATTAAAAAATATAAATGGCATATTAAATACAATTTAAATAAAAATGTAATGCCTATTTTCTATTTGCAGCCTTCTGAGGTCAATATCAACATTAACTTTTCCACAGGCTAATACATTTGAAAATAAAATAATGAATAAACCAACCATTCAGGACTTTAAACTGCTCAGTTTGCAACACACTGATCTAATCTGATGTGCCCAAACCAGATACCTGCCATCTTTTCTTGGATGCTAGTTCATTAATGTCGGGGCTCAGGCTTTGAGCTGAGGCAACCTTCATTATCGAACGAAGGTGTTCATCAGTCATTATATCTCGTAGTCCACCCGGACCACAGTCTTGGGGGCGTGCCTTAAAGGCACTACCTTTAACGTCCTCTACGAGCTGTCGTCACGTCCGCTTTTCATCCATTCTAACAACGTGCCGGCCCAGTCACAAGATATGTGCGGCTTCTGTACGCACACACACGTGAATGCAACGCATACTTGATCAACAGCCATACAGGTCACCCTGAAAGTGGCCGTATAAACAACTTTAACACTGTCAGAAATATGCGCCACACTGTGAACCCACACCAAACAAGAATGACAAACACATTTCGGGAGAGCATCCGCTCGGTAACACAACATAAACACAACAGAACAAATACCCAGAACCCTTTGCAGCACTAACTCTTCCACACACACATACACCTTGTAGCGTCCCGGAAGAGTTAGTGCTACAAAGGGTTCTGGGTATTTGTTCTGTTGTGTTTATGTTGTGTTACGGTGCGGATGTTCTCCCGAAATGTGTTTGTCATTCTTGTTCGGTGTGGTTTCTGTCAGTACTTGATCTTGGGAGTTTGCTTTTCCGGGATGCAAAGGTACATGATTTATTTATATTTATCAAAAAAAAGGAATAAACGAAAAGCGCGCACAGTGGCGGAGAAACAAAACTAGACTATAAACACAAAACTTGCACATTGGCAGAAACTATGAACAATTAAACAAAACTTGCAAACTATGGCTTGAATAAAGAAAACTTACTTGGCATGGACAAAAAAGGAGCAGCGTGAACGATGGACATGAAAAGAAGTATCAGGCATGGACAGAGCATAAATGTGGTGTGGGGTCGTCAGGACGAACAACAGAAAATGAAAAGCTTAAATAACACAGACATGATTAACGAAAACAGGTGCGTGACTCAAAACGTGAAACAGGTGCGTGACGTGACAGGTGAAAACTAATGGTTGCTATGGTGACAAACAAGAGTGCACAATGAGTCCAAACGTGGAACAGGTGAAACTAATGGGTAATCATGCAAACAAGACAAGGGAGTGAAAAGCCAGAAACTAAATAAAACATGACTTAAAACAAAACATGATTACACAGACATGACAGTTTCACAGTGTGGCGCATATTTGTAACAGTGTTAAAGTTGTTTATGCGGCCACCCTCAGTGTGACCTCTATGGCTGTTGATCAAGTATGCCATGCATTCACTTATGTGTGTGTAGAAGCCGCATATATCATGTGACAGGGGCCGGCACGCTGTTTTTATGGAGGAAAAGCAGACGTGACGACAGGTTGTAGAGGACGCTAAAGGCAGCGCCTATAAGGCACGCCCCCAATATTGTTGTCCGGGTGGAAATCGGGAGAAATTCGGGACAATGGTTGCCCCGGGAGACTTTCGAGAGGGGCACTGAAAATCGGGAGGGTTGGCAAGTATGAGTATCAGCGGTGAATGCGGTATAATACCGGCGGGCCAGCTCTAGTGTTAATTTGATATTGCCTCAAGGGCCAAATTAAATTACAAATTTGGCCCGCGGGCCAGAGTTTGACACCCATGCTGTAGAGCATTCACGTAATGCTCACTTGGTCGTTATTGTATGCGCAAGCCGGTTCTTTTCTATATAGCATGCTGTGATATCAACCAGTGCTACTGAGAGCTGTACCAGTGAGATGTAAATAAACAGAGTTCACTTTATAAAGTATGACCCTCCGTCTGGTCATTCAACAGTCACTGTACACAGGTACAATGAGATTAAAAGCAACTCCAGTATCGGTGCGACAGTCTACAAATATGCAAAATATAGGAAGAAAAGAAAGAAAAATAGTGCAAAAGCAGATAAGGTGCACAGTCCAGTCCTGAGAACGAATGTTCAGAATGTGTTTTTTACAGGAATACATATTATACTATATACATATATACAGAAGCATTCAGATTGTGGGTGGAAAGTAAAAAAATGCACACAAAGAGGTGCTAAACTATAACATCAGTGCCTATGAGAGTTCACCGTGGTTATGGCTTTAGGGAAAAAACTGTTCTAGGGTCTGTTTGTCTTAGACCTGATAGATAGATAGATAGATAGATAGATAGATAGATAGATAGATAGATAGATGGATAGCAGTGACGTGCGGTCACTAGAGGCAGGTGAGGCGGGGCCTCACTTGCCATCATGGAAAGAAAAAAAATGTAAAAAGAAAAAAAAATTAATTAAATTGTTATATGTATCCAGTGATTATACTATAATGTTATTTTCCATTTAACTTCACCAGTTTTAGATTATTTTTTATTCAAAATCGCTGAATTTTCACATTTGCCGTTCAAATACTGAAAAGAGACGGTGCGGTGAACAGCAGCCAGTTGAGGCACGTCACTCAATTGTGCCTCACCATGGATTATGGACTCGGCTAACTGCTGGCCTGCTGTGCAGTGAGACCCGTATTGCTATATGAATTATATTATACATTTCCATAGTTTAATTAGCTGAGGTATATAATGTACAGTGTATTTTGTCAACAACTGTATGTGTGTAACGTATTTCTTATGCTGAGCAATCATAAAACTGCTGTGAAGACGCACTGGCTGAGGCTCACGTAATCCCGCCTCCTGGTGCCGGTTATTGCACCTCCGCTGCAGACTGCCCCGACGGGAACGCCACACCAACCAAAGCCCACACCCTAACCCTCCACGTGCAAGACCGAATCCACCCAAAAAAAAGTCACTTAACAAGAAGCCAAAAAGTGCAAAAACAACATTGCTCGCGCCGGAGGGGCCGTGAACGACTGCAGGGACACAACATTAGGTACACCTGCAGACTCTAGCACAGATTTCATATTTCATTCATTCACAACTCCTCCAACACCAACACCACTGTTCCCGCACTTATAAGTAAAGGTAAGACCATAATAACGTTTTTTTAATTAAATGTGCTTTTTTGTGTGCTACAGTTTGTATGTGTAAGGTTAAAGTTAAGTTAAAGTACCAATGACGCTGCAGGGACACAACATTAGGTACACCTGCAGACTGCAGCACGGATTTCATATTTCATTCATTCACAACTCCTCCAACAAGAACACCACTGTTCCCGCACTTATAAGTAAAGGTAAGACCATAATAACGTTTTTTTTTTATTAAATGTGCTTTTTTGTGTACTACAGTTTGTATGTGTAAAGTTAAAGTTAAGTTAAAGTACCAATGATTGTCACACACACACTAGGTGTGGTGAAATTTGTCCTCTGCATTTGACCCATCCTCTTGCTCACCCCCTGGGAGGTGAGGGGAGCAGTGGGCAGCAGCGGCGCCGCGCCCGGGAACAATTGTTGGTGATTTAACCCCCAATTCCAACCCTTGATGCTGAGTGCCAAGCAGGGAAGAATGCTGGTATGAGCTTTTAAACATAACCCGTTAACTGCTGCCAATCAAATGGTGAATAAGATACTCTTTAGGGTTCATATGTTTGTAAATCTGACTGTGATGAAGTCAGTGCCTCACCAGTCATGAACCTCACCGCACGTCACTGATAGATAGATTGATAGTACTTTATTGATTCTTTCAGGAGAGTTCCCTCAGGAAAATTAAAATTCCAGCAGCAGTTTACAGAATTGAGATCAAATTTAAAAAGTAAATAATAGGGGTATAAATGGAAACAAAATAGAAAAATATTACAATAAGAATAAAAATAAAAAGCAACAATGAGTATAAAAATATAACAGTAAAATAAGAATCTAACAAGAGAAACTAGGCAGTAGTGACGATGTTATGAAACAGTATTGCACTGTTATTGTTTTGCATCCCCTGTCATCCGAGTACCCCCCCTACCCCCAGAGAGGAGTTGTACAGGAGAAAAATACTCTTGAAAAAAAATACTCAAAATAACCAGTGAGTGCGCACACAAAATAAATTACAATAAATAGAAAGAAACAGAAAAAACAACAGATTTCGGCCATTTTGCAAGTTTTTGCAAGTTATGCACGTAATCTATAAATAAAAGTAGAGTTGCGTTTCCTTCAGTGCTGAAGGCACAAGCGAGAGACTTTGCAGCGACCAATCAGATGAGCTCATATGAGCGAGGGGCGTGGTCATCCCTTCTCTGTGCAATATCAGTTTCTAAAGTCGCTGCCCGCCATGAGTTGAAACTTTCGCGGCGTTTGCAAAAGTGCGTTTGCTATAACCACAACAAAACCCCAAACGGGCGGAGCGCGCTGCTTTTTAACAGCAGTCCATGTTTACGCGGTGCCACCCGGCAGGGAGCGGTGTTCAAAACGAGCCAACATTCGTGACGTCAGCTTTTTTTGAAGCGAGAAGTCCAAGCTGAGAGTGAACCAGTAGTTTTGTAAGATATTGTTTAACGTCGTTGCTACTTTCTATGTATAATATTTCATATAACAAAAAAACACATTTTAAGCCGAATCGCGGTGTTGAAGTTCAAGCTTCAAAAAAATGGCTCGCATTCGTGTTAACTCGGTGAGTACTGCCAATGGGGATCCATCTAATAACATAATGGCTGTCAATGGCGATAAACATGTCTAGACGTGTTCCAAATACACACCCATGAAGCAGATAGGACAACTCCACGTTGCTGCACTTTGGTCACCGTCGAGTGACGTAAACTTTAAAGTGCGTTTTCTATGGAGAACAGCGACGAGGAAGATAACGTCAACGATGAAGATGGAGCGAAGGTGAACCACCTGAACTTGAGGCGTTGCAGGTTGGAGGAAGAACATGATGGAGTGACACCCAAGGGTGAGGAACCTGACTGGGAAGGACTATACAGTGAACAGGTGGAATCAGACAGAACCAGTGGAGAAGAGATGAATAGTGATGGGAGGGAGTATCTTTCTCTGTCATCCTGCAATCCTTCTATATCCAGCCTCTCCTCCTCCTCCTCCAACGTCTCCAGCCATTATCATGCTGGTATTTCAACCTCAGCCTCCTCTTCTGTCTTGGGTCTGACACCACCCTTACCTATTTCAACCTCATCCTCCTCTTCTGTCTTGGGTCTGACACCACCCTTACCTCCCACCGTGGACCTCTTGGCTGTTTTGACTGATACCAAGCTGAGCTTGGATGTTTACCGAAGCGGAGCATCTGTACTGCCAAGACTATGGGCCTCCATTCCAGAGCACCTGAGAGGAATCCACTACCTGAGACTTGGCTCTGAGGATAAAACCGCATTGGATGGCGCACTTGATGTCCTCCCACATTTGAAAGATCTACGCTCACTAGCCATTCGAGGTACTTCCTGCACACGTTTGTTGTTGACGTCATCTCATTTTCTACCGCTCATGTATGGAAGTAGAATTGTCTCACATCAACTTATATATATCAATATGATATTAATACATATGCATATATTAATAAATATACAAATTTGATATACTAATACCATATTAGTATAAATCGCTCCGGAGTATAAGTCGCACCGGCCGAAAATGCATAATAAAGAAGGAAAAAAACATATATAAGTCGTTGGGGGAATGTATTTGATAAAACCCAACACCAAGAATAGGGATGTCCCGATCCAGGTTTTTGCACTTCCGATCCGATACCGATATTGTTTTTGCATTTCCGATCCGATACCGATACTGACCGATACTGGCCTATCCGAGCATGTATTAAAGTTTAAAGTTATTTAGCCTACTTAGTTGTCAGAATCATGTTGAAAAGGGTTTTAGTACTCTTGATAACAACTAGCCAGCTGAATTAGGGGAGTTTGAATAATACACAATGGTTGGTAACAAGAAACTGACCTGTTTATTCAAGGATAAACACAAAATAGACAAAATTATACATGACAAACAGAAATGGCATCATTGAACTAGGGCTAGGCGATATGGCCTTTTTTTAATATTGCGATATTTTAAGGCCATATTGCGATACACGATATATATCTCAATATTTTGCCTTAGCCTTGAATGAACACTTGATGCATATAATCACAGCAGTATGATGATTCTATGTGTTTTGATTGATTGATTGAGACTTTTATTAGTAGGTTGCACAGTGAAGTACATATTCCGTACAATTGACCACTAAATGGTAACACCCCAATAAGTTTTTCAACTTGTTTAAGTCGGGGTCCACTTAAATTGATTCATGATACAGATATATACTATCAGATATATACTATCATCATAATACAGTCATCACACAAGATAATCACATTGAATTGTTTACATTATTTATAATCCAGGGTGTGGAGGGGGGCGCCGGATGTAAGTGTCAAAAAGACAGCCAAAAGAGTTTGATATGAGAATAAATCTAAAGTTAAAATATAGGGTAGAAATGCACCCATTTGCAGGAAATGTAGTCTTGATTTTCAAAATGTTCTTTCAAGGCTTGCATGTCTACATTAAAACATTCTTCTTCATACTGCATTAATATATGCTAATTTTAAACTTTCATGCAGAGAAGGAAATCACAACTAAAAAAATCACAAATTTTTTCATACGGTGTTGATGTGGAAATTTTTGCCTGCCTCGGCATTTTGATGGTGTGGACGTGTGGCACCGAATGGAGATAAGCGTCTCGACAGACGTCACAATATTTGAACAATGATGACGAAAACTGTTTTCTCTGTCGTGTCCGTGTGTCGAAAATTGTTATGCGCTTATTTTTTTATTTGATTTTGTGCGTGGCATAGATTTGCCGTGCGCAGAGGACGTTTGAGCAGGCGTGCACCTTAGCGGCTGCGCTAGCATCACAGCTAACGTTAGCCATGCCGCTACCTCGCTCTCTGCTCGGAGAGGACGTATACGTATGTGACGTATGACCTGACAGTATGTGACGTATGACGTGACAGTATGTGACGTATGACGTGACAGTATGTGACGTGTGTAAGAAGGTGCGCTCGCTGTCTGTGAGAGGGAGACACAGGAAAGAGTGAGAAGAGCCTGTCGTGTAATGCCAGCAGCTAAAATCAACTGCGTGAGAATTGTGGATGTGTTGAAGGTGTGCTGGAAAATGCGGAACGGAAATTACGGAGCAGCAGAAAAGTGGAATGTATTATTTAAATAGGTGCGTTGGAAAACACGGACCGGAGTTTTTTTTTTAAACTGGATCTGGATCGGCATTTTCCCATGCCTTGCCGATACGCAGTTTTTGGCAAATATCGGCAGCCGATCCGATCCAAATATCGGATCGGGACATCCCTACTCCTGAGTATAAGTCGCACCCCCGACCAAACTATGAAAAAAACTGTGACTTATAGTCTGAAAAATACGGTATTTTATTGTATCAATGCCGTTTAATGACCTTGTCCCGATGTAGATACTGATCTCTTATCAGTGCAATGTGTGTCAAATCATCCCAAAAATACTTGTTGTACTGCTATCAATTTCATATCTTTTAAACTGGATCTAATATTACATTACAAAACTTTTTTTTTTTTTGTTAAAATCAAAATAAATAATTAAATATCGGCTTGACTCATGATTTTACAGCAAGTCATCATCCATCAAATTGTGGGCTGTAAAAATAATTTTTACGGAAAAAGCTGAGTCACCAAAATTTTACCGTAAATAAAAACAAAGCTGTGGTATCGTTTTTACACTTACAGTAATACATCGTAAAAAAAAAAAAAAAAAAGGAAAAAAGAGAAGAAAAAAAGGAAGGAAGAAAAAAAAATACATTGATTTTACTGTAAAAACTGTGTAATGTTTTCCATTTTCCATTTGAATGCAGTAAAAAATATTAAAATTAATCAAAAATAGGTTTTCGAGTCTAAACCTCCAGATTTCTTTCCACAATGTATGCAAAAATATTAGGGCTGTCAAGTGATTATTTTTTTAATCAGATTAATCACACTCTAATTCTGTGATTAATCATGATTATCCTGAAGAGACGGTCAGAAAGCGGTTTGAAAACAGTCGGTAAAACCTAATCTATGCAAAATGTTGACTCAAAGAACCACCATTACATGTTTTGTAGGCCACAAGAAAGTTTTTTAAATGTAGGAAAAAAAATCACAATATGACCCCTTTAAATACTTTTGCCTAATTTATGTCGAATTGGCACGTCTGCAGGCTGAATGGGAGAATATGAATAGGATAAATGTGCGTAACTTGAAGCGTGTAAAAAAAAAACGCTGAAGTACAAACGGGAGAATATGGCCCTTAGTGACTTCTGTTAAACATATATTCCTATACATATACATTGGTTTGTACTTCATGAAGTTTTGCACTTGTTGTGTTTTTTTGTTTGTTTTCATGTTATTTGGATGTAATTGTTGGTTTATATGATATCCATTAAGTAAGACTACGTATTATGTTGAAGGGGGCAGGGAAATATAAGATTTTTCTTCATCCTGCTCCTTTTCAGGCATTGTTGTGTAAATGTATTATTGAATAATTGAGGTATAACTGTCTATCGATCAAAGATGCACATAAATGAAGGAGATAAATAAAAATGAAATTAAATGAAATCTCATTTTCTACCACTCATGTATGGAAGTAGAATTGTCTCACATCAACTTATATATGTCAATATGTGATATGCATATATTAATAAATATACAAATTTGATATACAAATAAATAAATAATTTGTATAAATAAACTTATATTTGTACCGTATTTTTCGGACTATAAGTCGCAGTTTTTTTTCATAGTTTGGCCGGGGGTGCGACTTATACTCAAGAGCGACTTATGTGTGAAATTCTTAACACATTAGCGTAAAATATCAAATAATATTATTGATCTCATTCACGTAAGAGACTAGACGTATAAGATTTCATGGGATTTAGAGATTAGGAGTGACAGATTGTTTGGTAAACGTATAGCATGTTCTATATGTTATAGTTATTTGAATGACTCTTACCATAATATGTTACATTAACATACCAGTTGGTTATTTATGCCTCATATAACGTACACTTATACAGCCTGTTGTTCACTATTCTTTATTTATTTTAAATTGCCTTTCAAATGTCTATTCTGGATGTTGGGTTTTATCAAATAAATGTCCCCAAAAAATGCGACTTATACTCCAGTGCGACTTATATATGTTTTTTTCCTTCTTTATTATGCATTTTTGGCCGGTGCGACTTATACTACTGAGCGACTTATAGTCGGAAAAATACGGTAAATATATTTTTGAGATTTGAAAATATATACAAATAAAATGTATAAATATAAAAATGTGACATACAAATAAATCATGAAAATTCTATAAATAAACATGTATTTGTAAATATATTTTTGAGATTTGAATATAAATATGCGTCATTTTGTATTTGTATTGAATTTGCATATGTGGATCGCTTTTTTGTAGGGGTGTAACGGTACACAAAAATTTCAGTTCTGTACGTACCTCGGTTCAGAGGTCACGGTTTGGTTCATTTTCGGTACAGTAAGAAAACAACAAAATATAATTTTTTTGGCTATTTATTTACCAAATTTTTAAACAATGGCTTTATCTTTTTAACATTGGGAACACTATAATAATTCTGCCCACGTTAATCAACATTAAACTGCCTCAAGTTGTTGCTCAGATTAAATAAAACGACAACATTTTTCTTCTACATATAAAAAGTGCAACATTAAACAGTTTCAAGTCAACTCATCAAGCTTAATTTATTACAGCATTTGGGAAGCCTGTAGTTGATTTTTATTAAGTAAATGTTATATTTTTATCAACATGTGATAGCAGGGACCCTGCCATTCAAAACTAGGCTGCTGCATTACTAATGATTAATGTAACTATAGCTGAAAATATAGTACAATAGCAATAGGAGAGACTACACACACACACACACACACACACACACACACACACACACAAACACACACACACACACACACACCGCAAAATGAGCTAACGTTACGCTAAAAGCCAATTAGCCTTCACCTCAAGCCAGGACTGCGAGCGAGCTGAGCTGCAGTTTAAGTTTCTAGAAGGTCAACGGGCTCATAGTGATGTTACTAGTAGTTGACTGGGAGGTGTTTATTTTAATTTGGGGAGAGTCCGCTGCCTGATGCTCACCTGCTAAACACCTATCTGCTCGACGCTGAAGCACTGACTACATGCGCTCTGAATACGCACTGCTGATTGGCTGTTACCGCTTTTTGTGTAACCAATCAGATGGTTGTGTGGGTGGGACAATGCTGGGTGCTGAGACAGAGGCAGAAGAAGCAAAGCAGCTTGTTAAGACTTTAGCTTAGAAACTCGTTCGGTACAACCCCGTACCGAACCGAAACCCCCCTACCAAAACGGTTCAATACAAAACACGTACCGTCACACCCCTACTTTTTTGCTTTTGTGTCGATGAGACATTTCTCCCACAAACCAGATGCACAAATTAATGTGACTTACACACTCCCCTGAGCAACCAGCAGAGGGCACTGCAGCCAGAGCGGTCTGGGTCACAGAGCATTATATGCATTATATGCAAAATGCCCGGAGTTCTCTGCACAAAAACAATCCACGTCTTTACAGAGAGGACGCACAACGGGCCTGAGCTAGCTAACGTTAGCGTTGTATTAGCTAATGCCTGTAGCTAATTCATCCAGTTAATCTGAAAGACCGTGCTAGCTGCTTATTTTATTGTATCAATGCCGTTTAATGACCTTGTCCCGATGTAGATACTGATCTCTTATCAGTGCAATGTGTGTCAAAACATCCCAAAAGTCATGACGTAATATGACCCTCCATTGTGGGCCTCTGATTGGCTCGCCAGTGTCTGACCATGTCTGCACGCTCTTGCTGCAGTGCCCTCTGCTGGTTGTTCAGGGGAGTGTGTAGGTCACATTTATTTGTGCATCTGGTTTGTGGGAGGAATGTCTCATCGACACAAAAGCAAAAAGCGATCCACATATGCAAATTCAATACAAATACAAATACAAAATCAAGCATATTTATATTCAAATCTCAAAAATATATTTACAAATACACGTTTATTTATACAAATTCTTGATTTATTTGTGTGTCACATTTTTATATTTATAAATTTTATTTGTATATATTTTCAAATCTCAAAAATATATTTACAAATACGCATTAATTATTCAAATTATTTATTTATTTGTATATCATATTTGTATTTGTATATTTATTAATATATGCATATGTATTAATATCATATTGACACACTGTTGATGTGAGACAATTTTACTTCCATACGCATGTATTACTTTTAAATCTGGACTCAAAACTTAACAAGTCCCAACATTTCATCATATCTTTTCAAAGGACAATACTATAGGGAAACTTAGATACTTTAGTTTGAAGCAGGGTTTTTCAACCACTGTGCCGTGAGATACAGTCTGGTGTGCCGTGGGAGATTATGCAGTTTCACCTATTTGGGTTAAAAATATTTTTTGCCAACCAGTAATTATAATCTGCAAATAGTGTGCCGTTGTTGAGTGTCGGTGCTGTAAAGTACAAAGTAAACAAAACCAGAATGCTGGACGACAGCAAAGACTTACAGCGTGTGGAGGAGAGACGGCGTCCACAAAGTACATCCATACATGACATGACAATCAACAATGTCCACACAAAAAAAGATAACAACAACTTAAATATTCTTGATTAAATTTAAAAGTATTTTTTATTTATTTTAAAAAACACTCACTCATCACAATGGAAACATTGCTTAATATGACACATATCTCATTGTGGAATAGCATCTGGTTTGTTTCTCAGTGTTTTTGTATCTAACCATCATTTTCTCTTTACTTTAAGGGCACGTTGTGTATGATTCACAAGGGACCCCCCTGCCAGGCCTCCTTACCACTCTACCCACATCCCTCTCTTCCCTCTCTCTTCTGGTGCACGTGGATCTCTCCTTTAACCAGCTCTGCGTCCTTCCATCATGTCTTCTCCGCTTACCTGTGCTGTCCACCCTCGTCCTGTGTTACAACCACCTGTGGGAGCTGCCCTCTGATGTCGGCCATCTATCTACCCTCACATACCTCTCTCTCATTGGGAACAAGCTGGTTTCTCTTCCTGTGAGTTTAGGCCAGCTGAAAGCACTACAGTCGCTGGATGTTTCGGATAACCTCCTCGAGGAGCTGCCAAATGAAATTGGTTGTTTGGGAGAGCTTGTTTCACTGGTACTGTCCAACAACAAGCTGAAACGGCTACCGGAGACCATAGGTTAGAGAGTGTATCTGTAGTTTATTAGAGGCAAATGAAAACAATAATTAAAGGAAACACCTGTTCTTTTTTATGTCTAGGCTGTCTCCACTCTCTGAGGGAACTTATCGCCTTCAGCAATGACCTTCGCTTTATTCCACCTTGCCTGGATAAAGTGCCTCTGCTGAAAATGGATGTTCGTGACAATCCTTTAGGGCGACCGCCAACACCTCCCCCTCTTCCCCATAGACCTGGTGAGCACACAAACAGGCTTCAAGCAATTATTGTATTGTTAGCGGATGCTTTATTTTCCGTATTTTTTGGAGTATAAGTCGCACCGGCCGAAAATGCATAATAAAGAAGGAAAAAACATATATATAAAATGACCTGAAACATATATAAGTCGCATTTTTGGGGGGAAATTTATTTGATAAAATCCAACACCAAGAATAGACATTTGAAAGGCAATTTAAAGGCCTACTGAAATGCGATTTTCTTATTTAAACGGGGGATAGCAGGTCCATTCTATGTGTCATACTTGATCATTTCGCGATATTGCCATATTTTTGCTGAAAGGATTTAGTACAGAACATCGACGATAAAGTTTGCAACTTTTGCATACTTGCCAACCCTCCCGGATTTTCCGGGAGACTCCCGAAATTCAGCGCCTCTCCCGAAAACCTCCCGGGACAAATTTTCTCCCGAAAATCTCCCCAAATTCAGGCGGAGCTGGAAGCCACGCCCCCTCCAGCTCCATGCGGACCTGAGTGACGTCAGGTGCGCAACACCACGTAAATCGTTGGCCAACCAAAAAGTAACCCCAGTACGCTATAGCCAACATTCACCAGGAGATGGCAACAGACAAACATAGATAACTCTATTACATTATTCCCCTTTTAGAAATGTATAGAAGTTACTCAAAATAAATAAACAACCCAACCAAAAAATGCAGCAGCTCAATTAAAAAACTGTACTTAAGCCACATTCTTTTCTTTTTCTTTTAGTACTGAACTCTTAACCCTCATTTGTAAAAAAATAACATGCTTATTATACAAACAGTATTTGTACACCTTTAACACAGATTTTTATACTGTCTTCAGAGATTCAGTTTTTTTGGTGGTACTCGAAACCTTTCTGGGTACCTGCGAAAGGGTGTTCAGTATGGTTGGAAAAATAGTGACAGAGAATAGAACAAGGATGGACAATTCAACCCTTAACTCAACAATGAGTAGATGAGTGTTATGTGTGTGTATATGTGTAAATAAATGAACACTGAAATTCAAGTATTTCTTTTATATATATATATATATATATATATATATATATATATATATATATATATATATATATAATAAAATAAATATATATATATAGCTAGAATTCACTGAAAGTCAAGTATTTCTTCTTATATATATATATATACATATGAAATACTTGACTTGGTGAATTCTAGCTGTAAATATACTCCTCCCCTCTTAGCCCCGCCCCCAACCACGCCCCCGCCACACCCCGACCACGCCCACCCCACCCCCCGAAATCGGAGGTCTCAAGGTTGGCAAGTATGAACTTTTGGTCGCTGATAAAAAAGCCTTGCCTGTACCGGAAGTAGCAGACGAGTAGCGTGACGTCACAGGTTGTGGAGCTCCTCACATCTGCACATTGTTTACAATCATGGCCACCAGCAGCGAGAGCGATTCGGACCGAGAAAGCGACGATTTCCCCATTAATTTGAGCGAGGATGAAAGATTCGTGGATGAGGAAAGTGAGAGTGAAGGACTAGAGGGCAGATAGGGAAGATGCTGTGAGAGGTGGGTGGGACCTGATATTCAGCTGGGAATGACTAAAACAGTAAATAAACACAAGACATATATATACTCTATTAGCCACAACACAACCAGGCTTATATTTAATATGCCACAAATTAATCCCGCATAACAAACACCTCCCCCCTCCCGTCCATATAACACGCCAATACAACTCAAACACCTGCACAACACACTCAATCCCACAGCCCAAAGTACCGTTCACCTCCCCAAAGTTCATACAGCACATATATTTCCCCAAAGTTACGTACGTGACATGCACATAGCAGCACGCACGAACGGGCAAGCTATCAAATGTTTGGAAGCCGCAGCTGCATGCGTACTCACGGTACCGTGTCTGCGTATCCAACTCAAAGTCCTCCTGGTAAGAGTCTCTGTTGTCCCAGTTCTCCACAGGCCAATGGTAAAGCTTGACTGTCGTCTTACGGGAATGTAAACAAAGAAACACCGGCTGTGTTATCCGGCACACCAGTCAAGGGGTGCATTCTACGGCGGGGGTGCGTTATCCAGCACAACACCTGCCGCAATACACCGCTTCCCACCTACAGCTTTCTTCTTTGCTGTCTCCATTGTTCATTGAACAAATTGCAAAAGATTCACCAACACAGATGTCCAGAATACTGTGGAGTTTTGCGATTAAAACAGACGACTTAATAGCTGGCCACCATGCTGTCCCAAAATGTCCTCCACAATCCGCGACGTCACGCGCTGACATCATCATACCGAGACGTTTTCAGCAGGATATTTCGCGCGAAATTTAAAATTGCACTTTAGTATTGGCATGTGTTGCAATGTTAAGATTTCATCATTGATATATAAACTATCAGACTGCGTGGTCGGTAGTAGTGGGTTTCAGTAGGCCTTTAAAATAAATAAGAAATAGTGAACAACAGGCTGAATAAGTGTACATTATATGACTCATAAATAAGCTAAATACAAACCCCGTTTCCATATGAGTTGGGAAATTGTGTTAGATGTAAATATAAACGGAATACAAATATTTGCAAATCCTTTTCAACCCATATTCAGTTGAATGCACTACAAAGACAATATATTTGATGTTCAAACTCCATCCATCCATCCATTTTCTACCGCTTATTCCCTTTGGGGTTGCGGGGGGCGCTGGAGCCTATCTCAGCTACAATCGGGCGGAAGGCGGTGTACACCCTGGACAAGTCGCCACCTCATCGCAGGGCCAACACAGATAGACAGACAACATTCACACTCACATTCACACACTAGGGCCAATTTAGTGTTGCCAATCAACTTATCCCCAGGTGCATGTCTTTTGGAAGTGGGAGGAAGCCGGAGTACCCGGAGGGAACCCACGCAGTCACGGGGAGAACATGCAAACTCCACACAGAAAGATCCCGAGCCCGGGATTGAACCCAAGACTACTCAGGACCTTCGTATTGTGAGGCAGATGCACTAACTCATAAACTTTATTTTTTTTTTGCAAATAATAATTAACTTAGAATTTCATGGCTGCAACACATGCCAAAGTAGTTGGGAAAGGGCATGTTCACCACTGTGTTACATGGCCTTTCCTTTTAACAACACTCTAAACATTTGGGAACTGAGGAGACACATTTTTTAAGCTTCTCAGGTGGAATTCTTTCCCATTCTTGCTTGATGTACAGCTTAAGTTGTTCACCAGACCGGGGGTCTCCGTTGTGGTATTTTAGGCTTCATAATGCGCCACACATTTTCAATGGGAGACAGGTCTGGACTACAGGCAGGCCAGTCTAGTACCCGCACTCTTTTACTATGAAGCCACGTTGATGTAACACGTGGCTTGCTGAAATAAGCAGAGGCGTCCATGGTAACGTTGCTTGAATGGTAACATATGGTGCTCCAAAACCTGTATGTACCTTTCAGCATTAATGGCGCCTTCACAGATGTGTAAGTTACCCATGTCTGGGGCACTAATACACCCCCATACCATCACAGATGCTGGCTTTTCAACTTTGCGCCTATAACAATCCGGATGGTTCTTTTCCGCTTTGGTCCGGAGAACACGACATCCACAGTTTCCAAAAACAAATTGAAATGTGGACTCGTCAGACCACAGAACACTTTTCCACTTTGTATTAGTCCATCTTGGATGAGCTCAGGCCCAGCAAAGCCGACGGCGTTTCAGGGTGTTGTTGATAAACGGTTTTCGCCTTGAATAGGAGAGTTTTAACTTGCACTTACAGATGTAGCGACCAACTGTAGTTACTGACAGTGGGTTTCTGAAGTGTTCCTGAGCCCATGTGGTGATATCCTTTACACACTGATGTCGCTTGTTGATGCAGTACAGCCTGAGGGATCGAAGGTCACGGGCTTAGCTGCTTACGTGCAAGGATTTCTCCAGATTCTCTGAACCCTTTGATGATATTACGGACCGTAGATGGTGAAATCCCTAAATTCCTTGCAATAGATTGAGAAAGGTTTTTCTTAAACTGTTCAACAATTTGCTCACGCATTTGTTGACAAAGTGGTGACCCTCGCCCCATCCTTGTTTGTGAATGACTGAGCATTTCATGGAATCTACTTTTATACCCAATCATGGCACCCACCTGTTCCCAATTTGCCTGTTCACCTGTGGGATGTTCCAAATAAGTGTTTGATGAGCATTCCTCAACTTTATCAGTATTTATTGCCACCTTTTCCAACTTCTTTGTCACGTGTTGCTGGCATCAAATTCTAAAGTTAATGATTATTTGCAAAAAAAAAAAAAAATGTTTATCAGTTTGAACATCAAATATGTTGTCTTTGTAGTGCATTCAACTGAATATGGGTTGAAAATGATTTGCAAATCATTGTATTCCGTTTATATTTACATCTAACACAATTTCCCAACTCATATGGAAACGGGGTTTGTAATATTATTTGATATTTTACGGTAATGTGTTAATAATTTCACACATAAGTCGCTCCTGAGTATAAGTCGCACCCCCGGCCAAACAATGAAAAAAACTGTGACTTATAGTCCGAAAAATACAGTACGCGCTTTTATATGTTCACACTTGAAACTGTCTTCTCACCAGACGCCTTTGCAAATATCCCCGAATTGGATCTTCTATTCAACCAGCGCAGGTATTGTATGGGAATGTTTTTGTTAATTTCTGTTATGAGTTTTTCAACATCTAAAAGTAAAAACACTCTTTTTTACTATTCAGTTTTAGTGTTACGTCTGCTGGATGTCATGTTTTTCTCCCAGGGGGGGCCGTGCTGCTGTTCCCCCCGGGATGTGTGCATAAACCCACAACACTGGAGTGGGTCGAGAGAGGACCCCAAAGAAAGTGGGTGCTGCTCGAGGAACACGATATCCTCCTCAGCCGTCCACTAGAACTTCGTCCTCATGGGGTCACGTTCCTTAAGGTGCTGTGCATTGACTGGACTTATCTTATTTGAAAAAAAACAGCTTTCTGGAAATGTGTTGTGATTATTTGCATAACCCTTTAAACAGCCAGTGGAGGTGTGTGTACCACACCACCGGAAAAAAGGCAGGGAAGTGGTTGTGAGGAAGTATGATGGAAAATCATGGAGCACTTTGACCACTGTCCTCAAGAAAGGAATTAAGCGACACTGCATTCGCTCAGATGGACGTCCAGTTAGGGTAAAAAAAAGCATGTACATCTAAATAATATCGGCAATAGTCTCAACTAAATGGGTTGTGTGAATGCAGCTGGCTTGCTGCTTTGTGAGCCAATTTTCCTGGTTTATTGTTGTGGCTCGCCCAGTGACGGACAGCTGCTCAGTTACACCAGCAGGAGCACTTTTGGTGTCCAGTGCAGATCCTGGAGTCAAGCTTTACTTCCCCCCAGACTCCACCAGTCAAACCTGTGCCATAACTTTACAGGTAAAGACAATGTGGTGTATTATTTACATTGTGTCTAGGGATGTCCCGATCCGATATTTGGATCGGATCGGCTGCCGATATTTGCCAAAAATTGCGTATCGGCAAGGCATGGGAAAATGCCGATCCAGATCCAGTTTAAAAAAAACTCCGGTCCGTGTTTTCCAACGCACCGATTTAAATAATACATTCCACTTTTCTGCTGCTCCGTAATTTCCGTTTCGCATTTTCCAGCACACCTTCAACACATCCACAGGTCTGTGAATTCTCACGCAGTTGCTTTTAGCTGCTGGCATTACACTACAGGCTCTTCTCACTCTTTTCTGTGTCTCCCTCTCACAGACAGCAAGTGCACCTTCTTACAAACGTCACATACTGTCACGTCATACGTCACATACTGTCACGTCATACCTCACATACGTATACGTCCTCCCCGAGCAGAGAGGTAGCAGCATGGCTAACGTTAGCTGTGATGCTAGCGCAGCCGTGCGAGCAACGCTCCCTCTAAGGTGCGCGCCTGTGCAATTGCACACTGTTTAAGCGTCCTCTGCGCATAGCAAATCTATGCCACGCACAAAATCAAATAAAAAAATAAGCGCATAACAATTTTTGACACACGGACACGACAGAGAAAACCGTTTTCGTCATCATTGTTCAAATATTGTGACGTCTGTCGAGACGCTTATCTCCATTCGGTGCCACACGCCCACACCATCAAAATGCAGAGGCAAAAATTTCCACATCAACACCATATGAAAAAATTAGTGATTTTTTTAATTGTGATTTCCTTCTCTGCATGAAAGTTTCAAAGTAGCATATATTAATGCAGTATGAAGAAAAATGTTTTAATGTAGACATGCAAGCCTTGAAAGAAAATTTTGAAAATCAAGACTACATTTCCTGCAAATGGGTGCATTTCTACCCTATATTTTAACTTTAGATTTATTCTCATATCAAACTCTTTTGGCTGTCTTTTTGACACTTACATCCGGCGCCCCCCTCCACACCCTGGATTATAAATAATGTAATTCAATGTGATTATCTTGTGTGATGACTGTATTATGATGATAGTATATATCTGATAGTATATATCTGTATCATGAATCAATTTAAGTGGACCCCGACTTAAACAAGTTGAAAAACTTATTGGGGTGTTACCATTTAGTGGTCAATTGTACGGAATATGTACTTCACTGTGCAACCTACTAATAAAAGTCTCAATCAATCAATCAAAACACATAGAATCATCATACTGCTGTGATTATATGCATCAAGTGTTCATTCAAGGCTAAGGCAAATTATCGAGATATATATTGTGTATCGCAATCCATCCATCCATCCATCTTCTTCCGCTTTTCCGAGGTCGGGTCGCGGGGGCAGCAGCCTAAGCAGGGAAGCCCAGACTTCCCTCTCCCCAGCCACTTCGTCCAGCTCCTCCCGGGGGATCCCGAGGCGTTCCCAGGCCAGCCGGGAGACATAGTCTTCCCAACGTGTCCTGGGTCTTCCTCGTGGCCTCCTACCGGTCGGACATGCCCTAAACACCTCCTTAGGGAGGCGCTCGGGTGGCATCCTGACCAGATGCCCGAACCACCTCATCTGGCTCCTCTCAATGTGGAGGAGCAGCGGCTTTACTTTGAGCTCCCCCCGGATGACAGAGCTTCTCACCCTATCTCTAAGGGAGAGCACCGCCACCCGGCGGAGGAAACTCATTTCGGCCGCTTGTACCCGTGATCTTGTCCTTTCGGTCATAACCCAAAGCTCATGACCATAGGTGAGGATGGGAACGTAGATCGACCGGTAAATTGAGAGCTTTGCCTTCCGGCTCAGCTCCTTCTTCACCACAACGGATCGATACAGCGTCCGCATTACTGAAGACGCCGCACCGATCCGCCTGTCGATCTCACGATCCACTCTTCCCTCACTCGTGAACAAGACTCCGAGGTACTTGAACTCCTCCACTTGGGGCAAGATCTCCTCCCCAACCCGGAGATGGCACTCCACCCTTTCCCGGGCGAGAACCATGGACTCGGACTTGGAGGTGCTGATTCTCATCCCAGTCGCTTTACACTCAGCTGCGAACCGATCCAGTGAGAGCTGAAGATCCTGGCCAGATGAAGCCATCAGGACCAAATCATCTGCAAAAAGCAGAGACCTAATCCTGCAGCCACCAAACCGGATCCCCTCAACGCCTTGACTGCGCCTAGAAATTCTGTCCATAAAAGTTATGAACAGAATCGGTGACAAAGGGCAGCCTTGGCGGAGTCCAACCCTCACCGGAAACGTGTCCGACTTACTGCCAGCAATGCGAACCAAGCTCTGACACTGATCATACAGGGAGCGGACCGCCACAATCAGACAGTCCGAAACCCCATACTCTCTGAGCACTCCCCACAGGACTTCCCGAGGGACACGGTCGAATGCCTTCTCCAAGTCCACAAAGCACATGTAGACTGGTTGGGCAAACTCCCATGCACCCTCAAGGACCCTGCCGAGAGTATAGAGCTGGTCCACAGTTCCACGACCAGGACGAAAACCACACTGTTCCTCCTGAATCCGAGGTTCGACTATCCGGCGTAGCCTCCTCTCCAGTACACCTGAATAGACCTTACCGGGAAGGCTGAGGAGTGTGATCCCACGATAGTTAGAACACACCCTCCGGTTCCCCTTTTTAAAGAGAGGAACCACCACCCCGGTCTGCCAATCCAGAGGTACTGCCCCCGATGTCCACGCGATGCTGCAGAGTCTTGTCAACCAAGACAGCCCTACAGCATCCAGAGCCTTAAGGAACTCCGGGCGGATCTCATCCACCCCGGGGCCTTGCCACCGAGGAGCTTTTTAACTACCTCAGCAACCTCAGCCCCAGAAATAGGAGAGCCCACCACAGATTCCCCAGGCACTGCTTCCTCATAGGAAGACGTGTTGGTGGGATTGAGGAGGTCTTCGAAGTATTCCCTCCACCGATCCACAACTTCCGCAGTCGAGGTCAGCAGAACACCATCCGCACCATACACAGTGTTGGTAGTGCACTGCTTCCCCTTCCTGAGGCGGCGGATGGTGGTCCAGAATCGCTTCGAAGCCGTCCGGAAGTCGTTTTCCATGGCTTCCCCGAACTCCTCCCATGTCCGAGTTTTTGCCTCCGCGACTGCTGAAGCCGCACACCGCTTGGCCTGTCGGTACCTGTCCGCTGCCTCAGGAGTCCCATGAGCCAAAAAAACCCGATAGGACTCCTTCTTCAGCTTGACGGCATCCCTCACCGCCGGTGTCCACCAACGGGTTCTAGGATTACCGCCACGACAGGCACCAACTACCTTGCGGCCACAGCTCCAATCAGCCGCCTCGACAATAGAGGTGCGGAACATGGTCCACTCGGACTCAATGTCCAGCACCTCCTTCGTGACATGTTCAAAGTTCTTCCGGAGGTGGGAATTGAAACTCTCTCTGACAGGAGACTCTGCCAGACGTTCCCAGCAAACCCTCACAATGCGTTTGGGCCTGCCAGGTCTGTCCGGCATCCTCCCCCACCATCGCAGCCAACTCACCACCAGGTGGTGATCGGTAGAAAGCTCCGCCCCTCTCTTCACCCGAGTGTCCAAAACATGAGGCCGCAAATCCGATGACACAACTACAAAGTCGATCATAGAACTGCGGCCTAGGGTGTCCTGCTGCCAAGTGCACATATGGACACCCTTATGTTTGAACATGGTGTTCGTTATGGACAATCCGTGACGGGCACAAAAGTCCAATAACAAAACACCACTTGGGTTCAGATCCGGGCGGCCATTCTTCCCAATCACGCCTCTCCAGGTTTCACTGTCGTTGCCAATATGAGCGTTGAAGTCCCCCAGTAGAACGAGGGAATCACCCGGGGGAGCACTCTCAAGTACTCCCTCGAGTGAATCCAAAAAGGGTGGGTACTCTGAGCTGCTGTTTGGCGCGTAAGCGCAAACAACAGTCAGGACCCGTCCCCCCACCCGAAGGCGGAGGGAAGCTACCCTCTCGTCCACCGGGTTGAACTCCAACATGCAGGCTCTGAGCCGGGGGGCAACAAGAATTGCACTAGCTCAGGCTCCTTCCCCCCCAGCGAGGTGACGTTCCACGTCCCAAGAGCTAGCTTCTGTAGCCGAGGATCGGACCGCCAAGTGCCCTGCCTTCGGCTACCGCCCAGCTCACATTGCACCCGACCTCTATGGCCCCTGCTATGGGTGGTGAGCCCATTGGAGGGGGGACCCACGTTGCCTCTTCGGGCTGTGCCCGGCCGGGCCCCATGGGGACAGGCTCGGCCACCAGGCGCTCGCCATCGTGCCCCAACTCCGGGCCTGGCTCCGGAGGGGGGCCCCGGTGACCCGCGTCCGGGCGAGGGAAATCTGAGTCTCGGTTCTTGCATTTCCATAGAAGTCTTCGAGCTGCTCTTTGTCTGATCCCTCACCTAGGACCTGTTTGTCTTGGGAGACCCTACCAGGGGGCATGGAAGCCCCCGGACAACATAGCTCCTAGGATCATTGGGACACGCAAACTCCTCTACCACGTTAAGGTGGCAGCTCAGAGAGGAGGTGTATCGCAATATGGCCTTAAAATATCGCAATATTAAAAAAAGGCCATATCGCCCAGCCCTAGTTCAATGATGCCATTTCTGTTTGTCATGTATAATTTTGTTTTTTTTGTGTTTATCCTTGAATAAACAGGTCAGTTTCTTGTTACCAACCATTGTGTATTATTCAAACTCCCCTAATTCAGCTGACTAGTTGTTATCAAGAGTACTAAAACCCTTTTCAACATGGTTCTGACAACTAAGTAGGCTAAATAACTTTAAACTTTAATACGTGCTCGGATAGGCCGGTCAGTATCGGTATCGGATCGGAAATGCAAAAACAATATCGGTATCGGATCGGAAGTGCAAAAACCTGGATCGGGACATCCCTAATTGTGTCAGTGTTGTATACATGGTGGTGGTCAAACTGTTGAGGTGTTTCTCTGTTTGTAGGTGCTGCAAGTGTCTGTGTCAGAGGTACAGACACTTTGTGGTGATCCACAGGCGAGCGTCAGCCCTCTCCTCTGCCTCTCACAGACTCCCAGCATGCATTTCCTGCAGCCAATCAGAGTGCAGGTCCCGCTGCCGCCCGGGGTTACAGGTAATGTTGCTCTTTTATTCATTATTATTTATGCAACAAAATTGGTTCCATAGTTTCCTCACATAAAATCTACATGTTTAACATTTCAACAAAGCTGAATGTTGCCAGCACAGTAGATCATGTGGTCCGCATAGCTGCCCTATAACCAGGTGCTTCTGGGTTCGGATCTCAGTTCAGACACCTCTGTGTGGAGTTTTATTGCGCTCCTTGAATGCTTCTATGAGTCCTACAGTATAAATATGCACGAGAATCTACAAACCCCGTTTCCATATGAGTTGGGAAATTGTGTTAGATGTAAATATAAACGGAATACAATGATTTGCAAATCATTTTCAACCCATATTCAGTTGAATATGCTACAAAGACAACATATTTGATGTTCAAACTGATAAACAATTTTTTTTTTGCAAATAATCATTAACTTTAGAATTTGATGCCAGCAACACGTGACAAAGACGTTGGGAAAGGTGGCAATAAATACTGATAAAGTTGAGGAATGCTCATCAAACACTTATTTGGAACATCCCACAGGTGTGCAGGCTAATTGGGAACAGGTGGGTGCCATGATTGGGTATAAAAACAGCTTCCCAAAAAATGCTCAGTCTTTCACAAGAAAGGATGGGGCGAGGTACACCCCTTTGTCCACAACTGCGTGAGCAAATAGTCAAACAGTTTAAGAACAACGTTTCTCAAAGTGCAATTGCAAGAAATTTAGGCATTTCAACATCTACGGTCTATAATACCATCAAAAGGTTCAGAGAATCTGGAGAAATCACTCCACGTAAGCGGCATGGCCGGAAACCAACATTGAATGACCGTGACCTTCGATCCCTCAGACGGCACTGTATCAAAAACCGACATCAATCTCTAAAGGATATCACCACATGGGCTCAGGAACACTTCAGAAAACCACTGTCACTAAATACAGTTGGCCGCTACATCTGTAAGTGCAAGTTAAAGCTCTACTATGCAAAGCGAAAGCCATTTATCAACAACATCCAGAAACGCCGCCGGCTTCTCTGGGCCCGAGATCATCTAAGATGGACTCATGCAAAGTGGAAAAGTGTTCTGTGGTCTGACGAGTCCACATTTCAAATTGTTTTTGGAAATATTCAACATCGTGTCATCCGGACCAAAGGGGAAGCGAACCATCCAGACTGTTATCGACGCAAAGTTCAAAAGCCAGCATCTGTGATGGTATGGGGGTGCATTAGTGCCCAAGGCATGGGTAACTTACACATCTGTGAAGGCACCATTAATGCTGAAAGGTACATACAGGTTTTGGAACAACATATGCTGCCATCTAAGCGCCGTCTTTTTCATGGACGCCCCTACTTATTTCAGCAAGACAATGCCAAGCCACATTCAGCACGTGTTACAACAGCGTGGCTTCGTAAAAAAAGAGTGCGGGTACTTTCCTGGCCCGCCCGCAGTCCAGACCTGTCTCCCATCAAAAATGTATGGCGCATTATGAAGCGTAAAATACGACAGCGGAGACCCCGGACTGTTGAACGACTGAAGCTCTACATAAAACAAGAATGGGAAAGAATTCCACTTTCAAAGCTTCAACAATTAGTTTCCTCAGTTCCCAATCGTTTATTAAAAGAAAAGGTGATGTAACACAGTGGTGAACATGCCCTTTCCCAACTACTTTGGCACGTGTTGCAGCCATGAAATTCTAAGTTAATGATTATTTGCAAAAAAAATAAATAAAGTTTATGAGTTTGAACATCAAATATCTTGTCTTTGTAGCATATTCAACTGAATATGGGTTGAAGAGGATTTGCAAATCATTGTATTCCGTTTATATTTACATCTAACACAATTTCCCAACTCATATGGAAACAGGGTTTGTAATTTGTCCATAGGAGTGAATGTGAATGGTTCTTTGTCTGTACTTGTCCTCACTTAATAAAATGATACAAGAAATGTCTGCAAAGCTATCTATCCATTTAAATGAGGATAAAAGGACTATAATGTCACTCTGTATCAACTATCAAAAAAGCAAAGTTTTCATTATTGTCTTGTGAGTGCGACCACAGCGGAAGGGCACCGCACGTATATATTGGCCGTGTTTTAAGATCCCGGTACAAACATACAATGCATTTAGACCACAGATGTCAAACGCAAGGCCCGGGGGCCAGATCTGGCCCGCCACATCATTTTATGTGGCCTGCGAAAATCTGGAATTATTATGCATCTTTTCATACTAAATGTTGTCAACTTTCCATTTTGATAGAAAAAATACTTGTTGTACCGCTATCAATTTCATATCTTTTAAACTGGATCTAATATTACCTCACAAAACTTTTTTTTTGTTAAAATCAAAATAAATAGTCAAATATTTATATCATCAAATAGTCATCCATCAAATTGTGGACTGTAAAAATTATTTTTACGGAAAAAGCTGGGTCACCAAAATTTTACCGTAAATAAAAACAAAGCTGTGGTATCGTTTTTACACTTACAGTAATACATCGTAAAAACAAAAATACATTGATTTTACTGTAAAAACTGTGGTAATGTTTTCCATTTTCCATTTGAATGCAGTAAAAAATATTAAAATGAATCAAAAATAGGTTTTCGAGTCTAAAACCTACACATTTTTTTTCACAATGTATGCAAAAATATTATGGCTGTCAAGTGATTATTTTTTATTCAGATTAATCATACTCTAATTCTGTGATTAATAGGGGTGTAACGGTACCCAAAAATTTCGGTTCGGTACGTACCTCGGTTTAGAGGTCACGGTTCAGTTAATTTTCGGTACAGTAAGAAAACAACAAAATATACATTTTTTGGTTATTTATTTACCAAATTTGTAAACAATGGCTTTATCCTTTTAACATTGGGAACACTATAATAATTCTGCCCAAAAATAGAAATAGCTCTGTGTGTGATGGATGTGAGCCACCACTAGGCTGATCAGTGCAACAGCAGGCAGTCATGAATGCTAAGCATAATAATAACATACATATACACACAGGGTCCATTGCCAGGGTTAATGTGGTCAACATATATCAAATAAAAACTAAATAAGATAAGGCTCAGAATGGTTTCTTAACAAAACCTTTCTACATATAAAGTGCTTTTTTGATTGATTGATTGACTGAGACTTTTATTAGTAGATTGCACAGTACAGTACATATTCCGTACAATTGACCACTAAATGGTAACACCCCAATAAGTTTTTCAACTTGTTTAAGTCGGGGTCCACGTTAATCAACATTAAACTGCCTCAAGTTGTTGCTCAGATTAAATAAAATGACAAAACTGTTCTTCTACGTATAACAAGTGCAATATTAAACAGTTTCAAGTCAACTCAGCCTCAGATTAACTTTTCTTTCTCCCCCCAGTCTTTAACCCTGGTGACTCTCACTCAATCTTCATGTTTTTTGCCAGAAAAATCAGTTTATCCACATTGTCTGCAGAAAGAGCAGACCTGCTTGCAGTTACAATGGCACGGAGGTAGCAGGTATGGTGAGGTAGTGCCTGGCTAATTTAGCAGTAAGAGGATATATGGGCTCATTGTTTTTCCACCATAGAAGTGGTTCAAAATCTAGTTTTTAATGCAATATGGACAGAGGTGGGGAGTAACGCGCTACATTTACTCCGTTACATCTACTTGAGTAACTTTTGGGATAAATTGTACTTCTAAGAGTAGTTTTAATGCAACATACTTTTACTTTTACTTAAGTATATTTATAGAGAAGGAACGCTACTTTTACTCCGCTACTTTTATCTACATTCAGCTCGCTACTCGCTACTAATTTTTATCGATCTGTTAATGCACGCGTTGTTTGTTTTGGTCTGTCAGATAGACCGTCAAAGTGCCTGCCTTACTGGTGACGTTTCACTTCGTTCCACCAATCAGATGCAGTCACCGGTAACGTTGGACCAATCAAACAGAGCCAGGTGGTCACATGACCTGACTTAAACAAGTTGAAAAACTTATTGGGGTGTTACCATTTAGTGGTCAATTGTACGGAATGTGTACTGTACTGTGCAATCTAATAATACAAGTTCCAATCAATCAATCAAAAGTGTGAAGGAAAAAAGATACTTTTTTATTTTAACCGTACATCCCGTCAAAAGCCTAAAGACTGACCGCACATGAGGACGTTCCTGTCTTCACAATAAAAGTGCCGCTCCATCGCGCCTGCGCTTTCAAAACAAGAGTCTCCGAAAGCCAGCGCAAACAAGCTAGCAAGGTACGGAGTTTGACGCCAATATGTTTCTTGTAAAGTGTATAAAAACGAATATGGAAGCTGGACAAACAAGATGCCAAAAACCCACCACTTTCATGTGGTATTAGACAGAAAGGAGGAACTTTTCTTCTCCTGCATTTGAAAACGTGGACGTTATCATCACGACTGTCTGATTACAATCAACGCAAGTCATCAGAATCAGGTAATACACCAACTTATATTCTTGTCTTCATGAAAGAAAGGAATCTATATGTTAAACATGCATGTATATTCATTAAAACACCTTTAACATGTAAACAAAAACAGCTAAATAAATACATATAAATTATATACTGTATATATCAATGTATATGTATGTATGTATGTATGTATGTATATATATATATATATATATATATATATATATATATATATATGAGTGTGTATGTTACTCATCAGTTACTCAGTACTTGAGTAGTTTTTTCACAACATACTTTTTACTTTTACTCAAGTAAATATTTGGGTGACTACTCCTTACTTTTACTTGAGTAATAATTCTCTAAAGTAACAGTACTCTTACTTTAGTACAATTTCTGGCTACTCTACCCACCTCTGAATATGGACTTATATCTGCTGCTATAAAAACATTTGTTATTGCTTTAGCCCTGCCTGACTCGCCGAGGAGAGGCTTCAACTTTCTCTTCGTTGAAGCGATGTTCACTTGGGAGTAATGCCGCTTCAAAATTCGTTAGCATGTTTGACGTGTTGTCAGAAGCATACTCTACCGCTGCTGAACAATGTCGGCAAACCTCTTTTGCTTTGTCCGCCTCTCGTCCTCCATTGTTTTATCGCACCGCGAAGCCGAAATGTTCCCAAATGGGAGATCTTAACGAGGCAGGAGGGTCTTCTAGCTCTGGCTTTTACATGTTGTCCTAGCCCGGTCACTGCTGGCATGCCGTGTGTTGTGCCTCAGTGTGCATTGTTTACATGCGGTGCGCTACTTAATATGTCCGTGTGGAAACTCGTTCGGTACACCTCCGAACCGAACCGAAACCCCCGTACCAAAACGGTTCAATACAAATGCACGTACCGTTACACCCCTAGTGATTAATCATGATTATCCTGAAGAGACGGTCAGAAAGCGGTTTGAAAACAGTTGGTAAAACCCAGTGACGTGCAGTCACTAGAGGCAGGTGAGGCCCCACCTCACCTGCCATCATGGAAAGAAAAAAAATGTAAAAAGAAAAAAAATTAATTAAATTGTTATATATATATATGCAGTGATTATACTATAAAGTTATTTTCCATTTAACTTCACCAGTTTTAGATTATTTTTATTCAAAATCGCTGAGTTTTCACATTTGCCGTTCAAATACTGAGAAGAGACGGTGCGGTAAACAGCAGCCAGTTGAGGCACGTCTCAGTGCCTCAACATGGATGGACTCGGCTAACTGCTGGCCTGCTGTGCAGTGAGACTGTATTGCTATATGAATTATATTATACATTTCCATAGTTTAGTTAGCTGAGGTATATAATGTACAGTGCATTTTGTCAACAACTGTATGTGTGTAACGTATTTCTTGTGCTGGGCGATCATAAAACGGCTGCAAAAGACGCATGCCATCATGGAAAGAAAAAAAATGTAAAAAGAAAAAAAATTAATTAAATTGTTATATATATGCAGTGATTATACTATAAAGTTATTTTCCATTTAACTTCACCAGTTTAAGATTATTTTTATTCAAAATCGCTGAATTTTCACATTTGCCGTTCAAATACTGAGAAGAGACAGCAGCCAGTTGAGGCACGTCACTCAATGCCTCAACATGGACGGACTCGGCTAACTGCTGGCCTGCTGTGCAGTGAGACTGTATTGCTATATGAATTATATTACACATTTCCATAGTTTAGTTAGCTGAGGTATATAATGTACAGTGTATTTTGTCAACAACTGTATGTGTGTAACGTATTTCTTGTGCTGAGCGATCATAAAACGGCTGCAAAAGACGCACTGGCTGAGGCTCCAGTAGCCCCACCTCCTGCACCCCCGCCGTAGAATTGTTATATTAACTAAAGCCCACACTTAAACTTTCCACGTGCAAGATTGAATCTATTTAAAAAAGTTATTTCATGAGAAGCCAAAAAGTGCAAAAACAATAATGTTCGTGTTGGAGGAGTTGTGAATGACTGCAAGGCCACAACATTAGGTACACCTGCAGACTGCAGGTGTATCTAATTCACAACTCCTCCAACATGAACATTATTGTTTTTGCACTTTTTGGCTTCTTATTAAATAACTTTTGTAACCTATTTTTATGGGCTTTCCTCTTTGTGATGGTAAGTTCCTGTTATGCGCTGTTATACAGTATATGCCTTGAGCTCTTATTTTGAAGGCGCCAAGAGAGTGATGACATGTTGTAGTGGAGCGGAGGTTTTTGAAAGAAGGTAAATAAAGTGGTCCTCGTGTAAACTGGAGCCTCCGTGTTTGTTATTTTGTAGTTTCATACAGTATAGGCGACATTTATAAACCCTCGGTTACACTTTTTTAAATAGATTCAATCTTGCACGTGGAAAGTTTAAGTGAGGGCTTTAGCTGATATAACACACCCGTCAGGGCGAATGGACTTTATTTATAAGTAAAGGTAAGACCATAATAACGTTTTTTTTATTAAATGTGCTTTTTTGTGTGCTACAGTTTGTATGTGTAAAGTTAAAGTTAAGTTAAAGTACCAATGATTGTCACACACACACTAGGTGTAATGAAATTTGTCCTCTGCATTTGACCCATCCCCTTGATCACCCCCTGGGAGGAGAGGGGAGCAGTGGGCAGCAGCGGCGCCGCGCCCGGGAATAATTTTTGGTGATTTAACCCCCAATTCCAACCCTTGATGCTGAGTGCCAAGCAGGGAAGAATGCTGGTATGAGCTTTTAAACATAACCCGTTAACTGCTGCCAATCAAATGGTGAATAAGATACTCTTTAGGGTTCATATGTTTGTAAATCTGACTGTGATGAAGTCAGTGCCTCACCAGCCATGAACCTCACTGCACGTCACTGGTAAAACCTAATCTATGCAAAATGTTGACCTAAAGAACCACCATTACATGTTTTGTAGACCACAAGAAAGTTTTTTAAATGTAGGAAAAAAAATCACAATATGACCCTTTTAAATACTTTTGCCTGATTTATGTCGAATGGGCACGTCTGCAGGCTGGATGGGAGAATATGAATAGGATAAATGTGCGTAACTTCAAGCGTGTAAAAAAAACGCTGAAGTAAAAACGGGAGAATATGGCCCTTAGTGACTTCTGTTAAACATATATTCCTATTTATACTGTATTTTTCTGAGTATAAGTCGCTCTTGAGTATAAGTCGCACCGGCCGAAAATGCATAATAAAGAAGGAAAAAAACATATATAAGTCGCACTGGAGTATAAGTCGCATTTTTTGGGGAAATGTATTTGATAAAAGCCAACACCAAGAATAGACATTTGAAAGGCAATTTAAAAATAAATAAAGAATAGTGAACAACAGGCTGAATAAGTGTACGTTATATGAGGCATAAATAACCAACTGGTATGTTAACGTAACATATTATGGTAAGAGTCATTCAAATAACTATAACATATAGAACATGCTATACGTTTACCAAACAATCTGTCACTCCTAATCGCTAAATCCCATGAAATCTTATACGTCTAGTCTCTTACGTGAATGAGATCAATAATATTATTTGATATTTTACGGTAATCTGTTATTCATTTCCAGTGTTGGGACTAACGCCGTTAGTTTCTGTAACGCCGTTAGTTTCGGCGGTAACTAGTAATCTAACGCGTTATTTTTTATTTTCAGTAACTCAGTTACCGTTACTACATGATGCGTTACTGCGTTATTTTACGTTCCTTTTTATGTAGTATAAAGTGTGTTTTATCGGAGCGCTGCTCTGTCATCGTTCTGATTCTTCTTGTGTCAAGCCGGAGAAGAGAGAGAGACATGCGCTCTGTGTGTGCGTGTGAGTGTGGAGAGGGGGGGGGGGCGTGTCTGATCATGGCGGAGCCAGAAGTCGAGTTTGCTAACATGGAGATATTTTCACTACTTTTCTTTTGTCGAGCACAAAGAAAAGAACATTTTAGTTAAATGTAAATTGTGCTTTGGATCAAAGATCCCATCTACTGCCCAAAACAGCAATTCAAATCTGCTGAAACAAGCTACATAGCAACATGCTTCGACGAAGCTAGTAAAGAGAGATAGAGGATCCAATGACACTTCACCTCCACCATTTAAGGATTAACTCTGCCTCTTCTCATCATTCACCGCTGAAGGTACACACACTCTGTCAATCAATGTTCCCTCTAATTGTTCATGTGTGTGAGCAAACGCAAAAAGTCCCTGAGCATTGAGTGGAGCCCATGTGAGCAACTTTAGACGTGCACACTGTGGCTACACCAGCAGCACACCTGTCCCAAACATGACTAAATAACAAGTTCAATCTCCATCCATCCATCCATTTTCTACCGCTTGTCCCTTTCGGGGTCGCTGGAGCCTATCTCAGCTGCATTCGGGCGGAAGACAGGGTACACCCTGGACAAGTCCCCACCTCATCGCAGGGCCAACACAGATAGACAGACAACATTATCTTATTATTATAATCAAATGACAGCAGTCATTTCCATTTCTAATATAAGTGTTTAGGCCCACTTACAATGACAATAACAACAAATATTGTTTTTCATGAACTGTGTACTTGTATTGTTTGTCTGGGTGGAGGTCCTGCTTTGGACATAATTTGTACCCCTTTCAGACATTGCATCTAGTTCCCATTAAAACATTCACATGTTGCACAATGAGATGTAAGCAGGGGATCATGTGTACATTCCTGCAACTTCCTGTTTGTAAAAAATATATTTTTATTAGTATTTATTTAATATACTAACAGCATTTAATGATTAATATTTATAAATTAAGATTCCTAATAAATGACACTAGAATAAGCACACATTTGATTGGTAAATCATAGTGTAACGACCTGGAATGACACTTTATGTGTGGTGTTGGAGTTGTCCGACTTTTTGTGTGGCTGTAAACGCATCACTGGCTCAGTGCCATATGTGCAAGTGTTGGCTCACGTGAGAAAGAGCGAGCGGCAGCTGTTGATAAAACAAAGTTGCTTTTGGTCTGGTTTGTACTGCAGAAAATGACCACTTTTGCTAGATATCATTTTTTTTACTAATGTTTTGGTGATGTGTTTATGGCCGACAATAAATAGTTTTGCTCAGTAAAGTGATGGATGGAATTCATGTCCTCAAAGCGTCTCGACAGACGTTACAATATTTGAACAATGATGACGAAAACGGTTTTCTCTGTCGTGTCCGTGTCGTGTCGAAAATTGTTATGCGCTTATTTTTTTATTTGATTTTGTGCGTGGCATAGATTTGCCGTGCGCAGAGGACGCTTGAGCAGTGCACAATTGCACATGCGCGCTCCTGAGAGGGAACGTTGCTGTCAATTCTCTTATATACTCTTTCATTCTAGACTTCTAGAGTGTTTGATTATCACATCACTCTAAATGTATAGACTATAAAGTTCACAAACATAAAGAGGGATCCTAGTGGGCCAGGCCAATTTTTCCTTATCTCTAAACTAAAACTGGGGAAATGTGGAGAGTCTTCTGGGCTTCAGACATGATTTTGTGTCAGAATTACTTGAGGAAGAAAATGCCTGGTTAGGCTTTGTGTATGTAGTGTGTGCCTTTCTTTCTTTACAGCTATGCTGTTATTATGCTGTTTGTTACTTATGTACGTTATGTTGCAGCTATTTAAAATAGTTTTGTCAATTTGTTCTGGCCAGAAACAAATTGGTCTTTGTAACATATCTTTGTCTTTATGTGTTGTATGTAGAGCACATTGCTTAGCAGAGTTCAGTGATGCAAATGCATGTCAAGTTGATCAACAGATTGTATTATTCTCCAGTGCAATAACAGTACTGAAATGAAGGCTAACAGGGCATTAATGGGAGCTTTAAAAAAAAAAAAAAAGACAAAAAGAAGTAACTAAATAGTTACTTTTCACAGTAACGCATTACTTTTTGGTGTAAGTAACTGAGTTAGTAACTGAGTTACTTTTGAAATGAAGTAACTAGTAACTGTAACTAGTTACTGCTTTTCAGTAACTAACCCAACACTGATCATTTCACACATAAGTCGCTCCTGAGTATAAGTCGCACCCCCAGGCCAAACTATGAAAAAAACTGCGACTTGTAGTCCGAAAAATACGGTACATGTTTTGTAGGCCACAAGAAAGTTTTTTAATATAGGAAAAAAAAATCACAATATGACCCCTTTAAATACTTTTGCCTGATTTATGTCGAATGGGCACGTCTGCAGACTGGATGGGAGAATATGAATAGGATAAACGTGTGTAACTTGAAGCGTGTAAAAAAAACGCTGAAGTAAAAACGGGAGAATATGGCCCTTAGGGACTTCTGTTAAACATATATTCCTATACATATACATTATTCTCAAATCAGGTAGTATTTGTTTTGCATATATACTTTGGACCTTTTTGTTTTTAATATCTTATATTATAGCTGTGTATTATTTACACAGCTGATACGAGTTTCATTAAGATAATTGTTTTAATTTGTGTAGGTCACACAGTTGATATGTCCTGTTTATATCTGCTGCACGGAGACCCTACTGCCCAAACCTGGACGGACATCACCTCTCAAGTATCTCTCTATGTCACCCATTTGTATGCTATATTCTACATTACGCATTTCTCTTGGTACGTCTCTCCAATGGATTCTCAAGTTGTTTATATCTGTTTATCTGTTATAAGTTGTTCAACTTGCTACTGTACCTTACTTTTGCTTTTTAGGTACTGGCTGTGGTACAAGACTCAGACAATTGTTGGCGGCATGGTTAGAAAGGTATACCAAAGGCTAAAACAGTTCAAAGTCCAATTCCTGGTCCTCCAGCGGAAAACTGATCCTTCACAAGTCCTGCTACAGTGTTTACAGACTAACAAGGTGAGGTAGTTTGTCCTTGTGCACTTACTACTATAAACCCCGTTTCCATATGAGTAGGGAAATTGTGTTGGATGTAATTATAAACGGAATACAATGATTTGCAAATCATTTTCAACCCATATTCAATTGAATGCACTACAAAGACAAGATATTTGATGTTCAAACTCATAAACTTTATTTTTTTTTTGCAAATAATAATTAACTTAGAATTTCATGGCTGCAACACGTGCCAAAGTAGTTGGGAAAGGGCATGTTCACCACTGTGTTACATCACCTTTTCTTTTAACAACACCCAATAAACGATTGGGAACTGAGGAAACTAATTGTTGAAGCTTTGAAAGTGGAATTCTTTCCCATTCTTGTTTTATGTAGAGCTTCAGTCGTTCAACAGTCCGAGGTCTCCGCTGTCGTATTTTAGGCTTCATAATGCGCCACACATTTTCGATGGGAGACAGGTCTGGACTGCAGGCGGGCCAGGAAAGTACCCGCACTCTTTTTTTACGAAGCCACGCTGTTGTAACACGTGCTGAATGTGGCTTGGCATTGTCTTGCTGAAATAAGCAGGGGCGTCCATGAAAAAGACGGCGCTTCGATGGCAGCATATTTTGTTCCAAAACCTGTATGTACCTATCAGCATTAATGGTGCCTTCACAGATGTGTAAGTTACCCATGCCTTGGGCACTAATGCACCCCTATACCATCACAGATGCTGGCTTTTGAACTTTGCGTCGATAACAGTCTGGATGGTTCGCTTCCCCTTTGGTCCGGATGACACGATGTCGAATATTTCCAAAAACAATTTGAAATGTGGACTCGTCAGACCACAGAACACTTTTCCACTTTGCATGAGTCCATCTTAGATGATCTCGGGCCCAGAGAAGCCGGCGGCGTTTCCTCGATGTTGTTGATAAATGGCTTTCGCTTTGCATAGTAGAGCTTTAACTTGCACTTACAGATGTAGCGACCAACTGTATTTAGTGACAGTGGTTTTCTGAAGTGTTCCTGAGCCCATGTGGTGATATCCTTTAGAGATTGATGTCGGTTTTTGATACAGTGCCGTCTGAGGGATCGAAGGTCACGGTCATTCAATGTTGGTTTCCGGCCATGCCGCTTACGTGCAGTGATTTCTCCAGATTCTCTGAACCTTTTGATGATATTATGGACCGTAGATGTTGAAATCCCTAAATTTCTCGCAATTGCACTTTGAGAAACGTTGTTCTTAAACTGTTTGACTATTTGCTCACGCAGTTGTGAACAAAAGGGTGTACCTCGCCCCATCCTTTCTTGTAAAAGACTGAGCATTTTTTGGGAAGCTGTTTTTATACCCAATCATGGCACCCACCTGTTCCCAATTAGCCTGCACACCTGTGGGATGTTCCAAATAAGTGTTTGATGAGCATTCCTCAACTTTATCAGTATTTATTGCCACCTTTCCCAACTTCTTTGTCTCGTGTTGCTGGCATCAAATTCTAAAGTTAATGATTATTTGCAAAAAAAAAAATGTTTATCAGTTTGAACATCAAATATGTTGTCTTTGTAGCATATTCAACTGAATATGGGTTGAAAATGTTTTGCAAATCATTGTAGTCCGTTTATATTTACATCTAACACAATTTCCCAACTCATATGGAATTGGGGTTTGTACAATATTGGGCATGTAATTGCAAATGAAAACCAATCACAATCGTAGTTCGAGACACAGTGTGTTTATTACGTCAACTTGAGGATCATAATTACTGTTTGTGATGGTTTCTTCTTAGGTGGAAAACCAGGTGCAGTCACTGTCAGAGCGGTATGACGGACCCCAGCCTTCAGACCTGTGCGACCTACTCGAAGGAGAGCAGTTCTTTGCTGGCTTTGAGAGAGGCTTAGATATCTACACAGGTCGGAAGTCCTTTTTTACAAGCTTCATCACAAATCGATATTTACGCTCAGCTTTTCAAGTGTGAAGTATTACGCAAAACTTTTGTGTAATGGGTTTTACAAGCAGTGTTGAGAGACCTATTTCCTGTTCTAACCAGACAGGCCAGACTGTGTCGGGGGGAGACTGTGTTTTGTGTTTCACTCCAGCTGGAAGAATCTGAAGGAAGTTTACATCTCTCCTGCTCAGGGCCTCCAGGGGCCAGTGAGGGGACAAGTAAGATCATTAAAAAAAAAAAAAAAAATCACAGTAATTGGAATTGCAATATTTTTTATATTACATGACATTGACTTGGAAATTCATAGTCCAGTCCAAATAAGTCATAAATTATACCAATGTATAAATGTTGTACCAACCAGTCAAATGTTTTATACCAGGGTGTCCAAAGTGTGGACCGGGGGGCATTTGTGGCTTCTGGAATGTACTTGATCACAGGTGTCAAAGTCAAGGCCCAGGGCCAGACCTGGCCCACCATATGTGGCCTGCGAAAGCCTAATTTCGAAGTATCTTTTCCTATTAAATATATTCGTTCTTTTTATTTTGACAGAAAAAAAATACATGTCTTGCATGCAATTGCATTTTTTTTTAAATGTATTATCTAATATTACAACTAATATTTACTTACCGTATTTTTCAGACTATAAGTCGCAGTTTTTTTCATAGTTTGGCCGAGGGTGCGATTTATACTCAGGAGCGACTTATGTGTGAAATTATTAACACATTAGCGTAAAATATCAAATTATATTATTTATCTCATTCACTCTGATGCGGCTCAGCAGCTTACTTGCTGAACCCCCCAATTTTCCCGTGAGACTTCCGGATTTCAGTGCCTCTCACAGAAAACTCCCGGGATTAATATTCACCGATTTTCACCCTTACAGCTATAATAAGGGCGTGCCATGATGGTACAACATTTGGCGCTCTCTACAATCTGTATTAACAGCGTGCCAGCCCAACACTTGTTATCAGTGTTGGGTTAGTTACTGAAAACCAGTAACTAGTTACAGTTACTAGTTACTTTATTTCAAAAGTAACTCAGTTACTAACTCAGTTACTTAAACCAAAAAGTAATGCGTTACTGTGAAAAGTAACTATTTAGTTACTTATATATATATTTTTAAATTTTTTTAAGGCCCCATTTAATGCCCTTTTAGCCTTCATTTTAGTACTGTTATTGCACTGGAGAATAATACAATCTGTTGTTCAACTTGACATGCATTTGCATCATTGAACTCTGCTAAGCAATGTGCTCTACATACAACACACAAAGACAAAGATATGTTTTAAAGGGCCAATTTGTTTCAGACCAGAACAAATTGACAAAACTATTTTAAATAGCTGCAACTTAACATACATAAGTAACAAACAGCATAATAACAACATAGCTGTAAAACACGAAAGGCACACACTACATACATAAAGCCTAACCAGGCGTTTTCTCAAGGAATTCTGAAATAAAATCATGTCTGAAGCCCAGAACACTCTACACATTTCCCCACTTAGTTTAGAGAAAAGGAAATATTAGCCTGGCCCACTAGTATCCCTCTTTAGGTTTGTGAACTTTATAGTCTAAACATTTAGAGTGAAGTGATAATCAAACACTCTAAAAGTTTAAAATGAAAGAGTATATAAGAGAATTGACAGAGTGTGTGTACCTTCACGTGTGCAGTGCCTCGTTAAAATCCAGCCGCTGTTGGAGGTGGAGGTGAGTGTGTCTCTTTACTAGCTTCGTCAAAGCATGTTGTTTTTGTCGCTGTTTCAGCATATTTGAAACTTACATTCAGCTAAAATGTTCTTTTCTTTGTGGTCGATAAAAGAAACGTACTGAAAATATCTCCATTTTAAGAAACTCGGCTTCGGGGTTCGCCATGACGTCTTGATAGTAGACACAGACACGCCCCCTCCCCCACACACACACTCACACACACACACGTACACACAGACAGCGCGCGGCGCGCCTCTTTTTCGTCGCCTCTTCAGCAGCGACACTCAGATCTTCTCAGTTTCTAGCCGATACTACATAAAAAATAACGCAAAATAACGCAGTAACGCATCATGTAGTAACGGTAACGGAGTTACTGAATATAAAAAATAACGCGTTAGATTACTAGTTACCGCCGATAGTAACGGCGTTACAGTAACGCGTTACTTTGTAACGCGTTAGTCCCAACACTGCTTGTTATACAATATACATCTTCTGCTTGCACACGTACGTGAAAGCAAGGCATACTTTGTCAACAGCCACACAGGTTACACTGACGGTGACCATATAAAACAACTTTAACACTCTTACTAATAATGCGCCACACTTTGAACCAAAACCAAACAAGAATGACAAACACATTTCGGGAGAACATTTGCACCTTAACACAACATAAACACAACAGAACAAACACCCAGGATCCCATGCAGCCCTGACTCTTCCGGGCTACATTATACACCCCTGCTACCACCAAACCCCGCCCCCACCCCAACCCTGCTCCCTCACACATCAACCCCCGCCCCCTCTGTGCGTTGGTTGAGGTGGGCGGGGGTGTATAATGTATCCCGGAAGAGTTAGGGCTGCATGGGATTCTGGGTATTTGTCCTGTTGTGTTTATGTTGTGTTACTGTGCAGATGTTCTCCCGAAATGTGTTTGTCATTCTTGTTTGGTGTGGGTTCACAGTGTGGCGCATTATTAGTAAGAGTGTTATAGTTTTTTTTATACGGCCACCGTCAGTGTAACCTGTGTGGTTGTTGATCAAGTATGCCTTGCTGTCACCTACGTGAGCAAGCGGAAACACCATACAACGTGTGGCTGATCAGGCACGCTGGTTGCAGTGGGTGCTATATTCTGTACCATCACGGCACGCATGACGCTGACAAGCGCTATTCATTTAAAACCCGCGTGCCACACCATCTTTCAAATTCCATATAAAGGTGTGGGCAGCGTGTCTGAGACCCCTAGTTTATACATAGCACAAAGCAAAAAAAAAACTTTATATGCAGTGTTAATTCATTTAAAATAAAAATAAAAATTTGCGGCTCCCATTGTTTTCTATAATTTGCGAAACTGGTCAAAATGGCTTTTTGACTGGTAAAGGTTGCCGACCCCTGGACTAGACGTATAAGATTTCATGGGATTTAGCGATTAGGAGTGACAGATTGTTTGGTAAACGTATAGCATGTTCTATATGTTATAGTTATTTGAATGACTCTTACCATAATATGTTACGTTAACATACCAGTTGGTTATTTATGCCTCATATAACGTACACTTATTCAGCCTGTTGTTCACTATTCTTTATTTGTTTTAAATTGCCTTTCAAATGTCTATTCTTGGTGTTGGCTTTTATCAAATACATTTCCTCAAAAAATGCGACTTATACGCCAGTGCGACTTATATATGTTTTTTTTCTCTTCTTTATTATGCATTTTCGGCAGGTGCGACTTATACTCCGGAGCGACTTATACTCCGAAAAATACGGTAAATGTCTGCATGACCTATTGTTTCAAAGCAAGTTATCCATCAAATTGTACACAGTAAAAATGCCAGTAGATTTTACCGGAAAAAAAACTGGCAAGTTAGTCACCAGAATTTTACCGAAAAAAAGTAGTATTGTTTTTCCATTACAGTACTACACCGTAAAAACAACAGCCATATATTTTGTATAAAAAAAACTTGCAGCTCAAGGCTTTTATTTTGAAATGCTACTTTAGACCTAAATTAAGCATTCTTGGTGACATCCTGGGATAGCTGTGATTAAATGAACTATTAATCATAATTCCATTTGTGGTTAAGTGTAAGTCTATGAGATAAATAGAAAGAAAACAAAAATCAACCTTTTCTGTTACGTTCTGTTGGACTGGAACCCCAAGATGCAGAGACGGCAGGTGTAGAGCAAGTAAACAGAGTATTTTCCGCAGTATAAGGCGCACCTAAAAACCTCCAACTTTCTCAAAAGTTGACAGTGCGCCTTATAATCCGGTGCGCCTTATATATGGACCAATATTGAGCCACAACAGGTCTCGCAACCCCAGCCTCTACTGTAGCGTCTATTCTATGCGCCTTATAATGCGATGCGCCTTATATATGGTCCAATATTGAGCCACAACAGGTCTCGCAACCCCAGCCTCTACTGTAGCGTCTATTCTATGCGCCTTATAATGCGATGCGCCTTATATATGGACCAATATTGAGCCACAACAGGTCTCGCAACCCCAGCCTCTACTGTAGCGTCTATTCTATGCGCCTTATAATGCGGTGCGCCTTATATATGGACCAATATTGAGCCACAACAGGTCTCGCAACCCCAGCCTCTACTGTAGCGTCTATTCTATGCGCCTTATAATGCGGTGCGCCTTATATATGGACCAATATTGAGCCACAACAGGTCTCGCAACCCCAGCCTCTACTGTAGCGTCTATTCTATGCGCCTTATAATGCGGTGCGCCTTATATATGGACCAATATTGAGCCACAACAGGTCTCGCAACCCCAGCCTCTACTGTAGCGTCTATTCTATGCACCTTATAATGCGGTGCGCCTTATATATGGACCAATATTGAGCCACAACAGGTCTCGCAACCCCAGCCTCTACTGTAGCGTCTATTCTATGCACCTTATAATGCGGTGCGCCTTATATATGGACCAATATTGAGCCACAACAGGTCTCGCAACCCCAGCCTCTACTGTAGCGTCTATTCTATGCACCTTATAATGCGGTGCGCCTTATATATGGACCAATATTGAGCCACAACAGGTCTCGCAACCCCAGCCTCTACTGTAGCGTCTATTCTATGCACCTTATAATGCGGTGCGCCTTATATATGGACCAATATTGAGCCACAACAGGTCTCGCAACCCCAGCCTCTACTGTAGCGTCTATTCTATGCGCCTTATAATGCGATGCGCCTTATATATGGACCAATATTGAGCCACAACAAGTCTCGCAACCCCAGCCTCTACTGTAGCGTCTATTCTATGCGCCTTATAATGCGGTGCGCCTTATATATGGACCAATATTGAGCCACAACAGGTCTCGCAACCCCAGCCTCTACTGTAGCGTCTATTCTATGCACCTTATAATGCGGTGCGCCTTATATATGGACCAATATTGAGCCACAACAGGTCTCGCAACCCCAGCCTCTACTGTAGCGTCTATTCTATGCGCCTTATAATGCGGTGCGCCTTATATATGGACCAATATTGAGCCACAACAGGTCTCGCAACCCCAGCCTCTACTGTAGCGTCTATTCTATGCGCCTTATAATGCGGTGCGCCTTATATATGGACCAATATTGAGCCACAACAGGTGTCGCAACCCCAGCCTCTACTGTAGCGTCTATTCTATGCACCTTATAATGCGGTGCGCCTTATATATGGACCAATATTGAGCCACAACAGGTCTCGCAACCCCAGCCTCTACTGTAGCGTCTATTCTATGCGCCTTATAATGCGGTGCGCCTTATATATGGACCAATATTGAGCCACAACAGGTCTCGCAACCCCAGCCTCTACTGTAGCGTCTATTCTATGCGCCTTATAATGCGGTGCGCCTTATATATGGACCAATATTGAGCCACAACAGGTCTCGCAACCCCAGCCTCTACTGTAGCGTCTATTCTATGCGCCTTATAATGCGGTGCGCCTTATATATGGACCAATATTGAGCCACAACAGGTCTCGCAACCCCAGCCTCTACTGTAGCGTCTATTCTATGCGCCTTATAATGCGGTGCGCCTTATATATGGACCAATATTGAGCCACAACAGGTCTCGCAACCCCAGCCTCTACTGTAGCGTCTATTCTATGCGCCTTATAATGCGGTGCGCCTTATATATGGACCAATATTGAGCCACAACAGGTCTCGCAACCCCAGCCTCTACTGTAGCGTCTATTCTATGCGCCTTATAATGCGGTGCGCCTTATATATGGACCAATATTGAGCCACAACAGGTCTCGCAACCCCAGCCTCTACTGTAGCGTCTATTCTATGCGCCTTATAATGCGGTGCGCCTTATATATGGACCAATATTGAGCCACAACAAGTCTCGCAACCCCAGCCTCTACTGTAGCGTCTATTCTATGCGCCTTATAATGCGGTGCGCCTTATATATGGACCAATATTGAGCCACAACAGGTCTCGCAACCCCAGCCTCTACTGTAGCGTCTATTCTATGCGCCTTATAATGCGGTGCGCCTTATATATGGACCAATATTGAGCCACAACAGGTCTCGCAACCCCAGCCTCTACTGTAGCGTCTATTCTATGCGCCTTATAATGCGGTGCGCCTAATATATGAACAACGTTTTAAAATAGGCCATTCATTGAAGGTGCACCTTATAATCCGGTGCGTCTTACAGTGCGGAAAATACGATATATTTAATCACAAGCAAAACAAAGAATGTAACAAAGCTAAACACCATGAGCAAGGCAATACTAAGGGCCTGCTTTACTAAGATCCAAATACTACGTGCTCGACAGCGTGTGCAAAAAATAAATTATTACGTGTAGTAGAAGTGGGTGTATTGTGTGTTATCTCCTGATTTTGTGTGCATACGGGACTTTTACAACAGAGACAATCATTTTTTGCACATTGTTATCATGCTCCTCTTGCCTGTGTGCGATGTGTTGAACCAGCAGCACACATCTATAATTCGTAACACTGTTTTTTGAATCACAATCTAGACGACAGAAACATATGCACAGCACGGTTGTCCCGTTACCAATATTTTGGTGCCGGTATCGGTACCAAAATGTTTATCGATACTTTGCGATACTTTTCAAAATAAATGGCACCACAAAAAAAATAATTACGATACATTAAACATACGTTTCTTATTGCACTCAAAGAACAATTTTAGAAGATTAAAACAAAAAATAAAATGAATTAATCACATTAAGCTTTTCTTATTGCACCGAAAGGACAATTTGCAATTTGACATACAGGATTACATACAGCCTGCCATTATCTGGGACTAGATTAGAATAGAATAGAATGTTTTATTAAAAATGTATTAAATGCTTCATGATTTATGGTTGCCACTCTTGGTCTGTGCATGCTTTAAGACAAATAAAATAATTACCGTATTTTTCGGAGTATAAGTCGCTCCGTAGTATAAGTCGCATTTTTTGGGGAAATGTATTTGATAAAAGCCAACACCAAGAATAGACATTTGAAAGGCAATTTAAAATAAATAAAGAATAGTGAACAACAGGCTGAATAAGTGTACGTTATATGAGGCATAAATAACCAACTGGTATGTTAACGTAACATATTATGGTAAGAGTCATTCAAATAACTATAACATATAGAACATGCTATACGTTTACCAAACAATCTGTCACTCCTGATCGCTAAATCCCATGAAATCTTATACGTCTGGTCTCTTACGCGAATGAGATCAATAATATTATTTGATATTTTACGCTAATGTGTTAATAATTTCACACATAAGTCGCTCCTGAGTATAAGTCGCACCCCCGGCCAAACTATGGAAAAAACTGCGACTTATAGTCCGAAAAAATACGGTATCAGATACAGGTAAGGGGAGCCATCGCTCAAACCAGAGTAATGGAGGCAGAGCAGACAGGAAGTAGAACTGAAAAAAAGAGCACTGAAAAAGAAACACTACAAAACACAGTAAAATAATTACCGTAAACAAAGTCCAAACCGGTCATGATATTTTCCCTGTTTCGCAGTGGTTCCTCAGGGTGATGACAATCAGCAATATTATTTGCAATATTTAATGATGATAATAACTTTCACTAACTCACCCTACAAAGGCCAATAGTTAGACTGTTAAAAATAAGAGCAATACTATCATAGTAGTGCTACACTGCAAAAACTGAAATCTAAGTAAGATAAAATATGTCAAATAAGGGTGATATTTGCTTATTTTCTGTCTGATAAGATCATTCTTCTCACTAAGCAGATTTTATGTTAGACTGTTTTACTTGTTTTAAGGGTTTTGGTCCTAAATGATCTCAGTAAGATATTACAGCTTGTTGCTGAGATTTGTTGACCTATATTGAGTAAAACATGCTTGAAACTAGAATATCAACTGTTGCAAAGCTGTGTCATCAACACTCACAAGTATAAAACTACTTTTTTAAAGTAATAATTTCTTATTTCAAGTATGAAAAAAAAAATCATGACTTTGACACAATTGTGTCTCATGACTAAAACGGATGAAAATAAAGTGACTTTGCTGTTTTATTTTTAATGAAACAATAGAAAATAGGTACTCATATAGTAGTACAGTTGGCACAGTACAGTAAATGGACAGTTAATATTTAAACATTTAACCTGTGACATTTCTAACTATTTTGAACAGAAATAGTTCATGCACATTCAGATAAATTCCTCAAAATTACAATTAAAAAAATTTGTCCGGGGGCCGGGCTGTATATATGCGCACTAATTGACTGAAAGAGCACGCACTTGGCGCGATGATATCATGTTATCGATGGAAAAATGCATTTTTAGACCATATGATTTGCCTGAGCGGCTAGGAGACCCCGAGAGTAACAAGCGCTTGCCTTGTTGCCTTTCCATTAAGAACAATAAATTAGTTTTTAGTATAAGTTTGCTGGTTTCAAGAAATGTAATGCCGAGCGCATATCATTATGTCAAGATAATGGCACTAGCATTTACTTCATTTAAGAATATTTTTCAACATATTGAGCAAAAAGGTCTCTTTTTTTTTCTACCAAGAAAAGTGCACTTGTTATTAGTGAGAATATACTTATTTTAAGGTATTTTTGGGTTCATTGAACTTAGGTAATTTTACTTGTTTTGGAAAGTCTTGACAAGACACATTTTCTTGTTCAATTGGCAGATAATTGTGCTTACTTCAAGTAAAATACCCCTCATTTTTTGTATTCTTGTTTTTAAACACTGACTTTTTGCAATGTACAAGAGGTGCTTTCCACCCAGCTCCCTCGCCACCTGCATGAATGCAGAAGGTCTAGTCAAAGACACAGTTGTCATGTTAATCCCCTGAAAGAGAAACTCCTCTGTTACAGGTCTCCTTTTACAGAGGGGAGAGTTCCAGGCATTTGCCGGAGGAAGTAGCGAGGAAGAGGAAGGGACAGGACAGCCAGTGGCTGGCAACATTACCACTGAGACTTCCTGTCAGTTCAGTACATTACATTTGGACATGATCTAATGTCATACAATAGATTGTACCTGTGTTTTTTGGGGGACTGTTATTTGTGTCACTCTAATGTTGTTATACCAGAGACATCATAAGGTGCACTTGCACGACCTAATTAGATATTAGGTGCAAAATTATTGTGTGCAGAAAAAGTTTTTTGTGTAAGAGAGGTTTCTTACCTGCTGACAGTTTTGGCTAAAACTTCAGCCTTCGTCAGAGCTGTTGTAGCTTCCTGGTGCATACTTGCCAACCCTCCCGGATTTTCCGGGAGACTCACGAAATTCAGCGCCTCTCCCGAAAACCTCCAGGGACAAATTTTCTCCCGAAATTCAGGCGGAGCTGGAGGCCACGCCCCCTCCAGCTCCATGCGGACCTGAGTGACGTGTTGACAGCCTGTTCACACGTCCGCTTTCCCATAATATAAACAGCTAATGATCGAGGGCGAGTTCTTGGTTTCTTATGTGGGTCTATTGTTAGGCAGTTTCATTAACGTCCTCCCAGCGCGGTAACAACACACAACAACAGCAGTCACGTTTTGGTCTACCTACCGTAAAGCAGTTCGTCTGCCGTAAACAGCAATGTTGTGACACTTTAAACAGGACAATACTGCCATCTACTGTACATGCATATGTGACCTACCCATAATGTGTCACATTTTTGTGTTGATTTATTTATTTTATTTTGTGGTTTGAATTAGTTTTTGGAGCTGTCGTTCCACATTTATCAGTATTCACAGTGGTCAGTAGGGGGCAGTAGGGCGTTTCTTCCCAATTGAATGCTATCACCTGCAGACCGGAAGTGTCTTGTCATCCTGATGAGCGCGACCAGTCTGTGAACAATTGAAACGTCCTGTGTGCTTTTTTCTCCTGTATAACAGGTTAGTTTTGGTGAATCAACTCACTGAATAATATCCATGTGATCTTTATAAGTTTAAGTACACATTCTGATGGTGGAGCCTAACTCTAAAGTGTTTGTGAATTGTAGTTTGTATTTGTGAATGAATCCAGTGCACAGCTGCAGTAATCAATACAAAAAGGCGACGTGAGTGCGCAATGTTTATATAGGAACTTCTGATCCTAATTCAGACTCCCAAATTAGAGCTCCCGTTTTCTTATTGATTTTATAATGTATATTTGTATAATGTGTGTGTTCTGAAATAGTGACAGAGAATAGAACAAGGATGGACAATTCAACCCTTAACTCAACAATGAGTAGATGAGTATTATGTGTGTGTATATGTGTAAATAAATGAACACTGAAATTCAAGTATTTATTTTATTTATATATATATATATATATATATATATATATATATATATATATATATATATATATACATATGTAATAAAATATATATATTGCTAGAATTCACTGAAAGTCAAGTATTTCTTATATATATATATCTTAACCACGCCCCCAACCACGCCCCCGCCCCACTCCCGACCACGCCCCCCCACCTCCCGAAATCGGAGGTCTCAAGGTTGGCAAGTATGTCCTGGTGTGACGTGTCAAAAACAGCTGACTGGATCGGGAAAACTTTCAAATTAAAGTTCCCTGACCCGGCCATATCTGTTCTCCGCCCTGGCGTCGCCGATGAATGACAGCGTCCCAGGTGTGCGAAAGCATGTATGCCCCCTCATCCCTATTGATGGTTTAGGCCAGGGGTGTCAAACTCAAATACAGAGTGGGCCAAAATTTAAAATTGAACAAAGCCGCGGGCCGAGGTTGAACAATTTAACCTTTTAATAGGGACCCAAACACGTTTTGCATTGAATATTGAACAAGCAAGGCTTATATAACTTTATAGTGACATGCAAAATCGAGTTTAAAATAATAACAATAATAATTAAAAAATATCAATGGCATATCAAATACAATTTAAATAAAAATGTAATGCTTTTTTTCTATTTGCAGCCTTCTGAGGTAAATATCAACATTAACTTTTTCCACAGGCTAATAAATTAGAAAATAAAATAACAATGAATAAACCAACCATTCAGGACTTTAAACTGCTCAGTTTGCAACACACTGATCTAATCTGATGTGCCCAAGCCAGATACCTGCCATCTTTTCTTGGATGCTAGTTCATTAATGTCGGGGCTCAGGCTTTGAGCTGAGGCAACCTTCATTATCGAACGAAGGTGTTCATCAGTCATTATATCTCGTAGTCCACCCGGACCACAGTCTTGGGAGCGTGCTTTAAAGGCACTGCCTTTAACGTCCTCTAAGAGCTGTCGTCACGTCCGCTTTTCATCCATTCTAACATCGTGCCGGCCCAGTCACAAGATATGTGCGGCTTCTGTACGCACACACACGTGAATGCAATGCATACTTGATCAACAGCCACACTGTGAACCCACACCAAACAAGAATGACAAACACATTTCGGGAGAACATCCGCACCGTAACACAACATAAACACAACAGAACAAATACCCAGAACCCTTTGCAACACTAACTCTTCCGGGACACTTAAAAATACACCCCCCGCTACCACCACGGTGTGGATGTTCTCCCGAAATGTGTTTGTCATTCTTGTTTGGTGTGGGTTCACAGTGTGGCGTATATTTGTAACAGTGTTAAAGTTGTTTATACGGCCACCCTCAGTGTAACCTGTATCGCTGTTGATGAATTATGCGTTGCATTCACTTGTGTGTGCGTGCAGAAGCCGCACATATTATGTGACTGGGCCGGCACTCGTTGGACTGGATGAAAAGCAGACGTGACGGGAGGGTTACCAAGTATGAGAAGTAGCGGTGAATGCGGTGTTACCGCGGCACCACCACTGTATATAATCGGCGGGCCATCTCTAGTGTTAATTTGATATCGCCTCAAGGGCCAAGTGAAATTACACGGCGGGCCAAAATGCTGGCCAGAGTTTGACACCCATGGTTTAGGCCCTTCGCTTCCTGATTTCCATAGCTTCCTTGATCCATTTCTTGTATTTATTGGTTTCCGATGATATGACCTTTTTCTTGTCCCAGTCCATGAGGTGACTGTTCCTCCTGCAGTTGTCTGTTATAGCACTTTTTTTCTTTTCTTCTGCTGTTTGTTTTTGTGTTCTGTTAAACCTTGCAACTGTCTCCTCCTCGCATTCGTTTTTGTGTTCTTTTTTCCGAGTGCTGAAAGTTTGTCCGGTCTCTCCAATATATGCATGGGGGTTCGTAGATGACGTCACATTTTCTAACCCTGTGTTATTGTATCTTTTGTGTGTACGAGTTGTTGTCGTAGTTATCCGTATGGTTTTATTGCTGTGTTTATTTGAAATGTTTTCATGGTGCGTTGTAGAGATGCGCGGATAGGCAATTATTTAATCCGCAACCGCATCACAAAAGTCGTCAACCATCCGCCATCCACCCGAACTAACATTTATTCAAAACCGCACCCGCCCGCCATCCGCCACCCACCCGTTGTTATATATCTAATATAGACGATGCAAGGCATTAGTGAGGTTATAAAGCTTTTGCCTGTTAAAGAAAGGAGACTGATCCAATGTAGCAGAGACATTCAATGCGTGCCACGCTGTCACGGTCAAGACGCACACCAGTGCGCAATCATCTGGGAGCGGCGCTGAGCGCACCTCCAAGCGCGCTCGCGCCACTCAAACTGCTGCAGGCAGCTGCGTTCTATCTTGTTTTAACATCCTGTGGCACTCTTCTGGGATCACGGCGGACGAAACTGCTCATGCTCAGGGTGTTTGTGGAGGTTCGGGGTTTTGCACAAATGTGATGCACCATGTTAGATGTCCCGGTTTTGTGACTGTCGTAGACATAAACAGCGTCGCAGCTCTTGCAAATCACGTAGCCAGCATTACTATCATCCTGATTTACAACCTCATAAAAACGAGTCCACGCTGAACTTTTCTGGCCTTTTTTTCCCCTGGTCTTTAGTATTCCCTTTTTTAGTTTGTCGCGTACCACGTTTGCTGCCGGCGTTGCCGTCTTTTTTTTTTTTCTTCTTCTGTTGTGGCATATGCTGCAGGTGCCTGCTCATTTTTCGTATGTGGGTAACAACATTTAACTATGTATATATATTTCCGAATTGGTTTAACTGCCACCCGCCTGAATCTATTTAAAATCTAATTTTTTTAAATTTCAACCACCCGACCCGACCCGCGGATAAAATCTAATTTTTTTTTATTTCAACCGCCCGACCCGCGGATAATTTGTGTCCGCAAACCGCGCATCTCTAGTGCGTTGTATGGGTTCTGTTAGTCCTCTGATGTATGGTAGGGTTGTCATATTTTTATTTCCTGTGGCGGTTTCCTGTTTTTTGTTTTTGTCTTTTTTCTGCCTTGCTTGTTTTTTCCTCTCTACATAGCCCATTGGCAGCATGTGAGAGCATGTTGGATGTATTTTTCTTTCTCCTGCTTGTCCTTTTCATCCATTATTGGTTGTAAATGGTTCTGACTGAGTTTGTTTGCAGTGGGATGTTCTAATGTCCAAAGAAGGTACTGGTCCGTATGTGTGGGTTTCATGTATACTTTGGTTTGAATGTTATCATCTTCTTTGTGGTGTAAGTTTACGTCCAGAAATGATATTGTCCTGTTTATTTCTTCTTCACGCGTTACCAGTGCTGTTTGTGTTCAAGTGATCTGTAAGCTCTTGTGTGTATCCAGTCTTAGTTAATTCTAACATGTCGTCTAAATCAGTGTTTTTCAACCTTTTTTGAGCTAAGGCACATTTTTTTCGGAGAAAAAATGCGGAGGCACACCATCAGCAGAAATCATTAAAAACTGAAGCTCAGCAGCTGATATTGACAGTAAAAAGTCGTTGTCGCAATTGTTGGATATGACTTTAAAGCATAACCAAGCATGCATCACTATAGCTCTTGTCTCAAAGTAGGTGTACTGTCACCACCTGTCACATCACACCCTGACTTATTTTCTGTTTTCCTGTGTGTAGTGTTTTAGTTCTTGTCTTGCGCTCCTATTTTGGTGGCTTTTTCTCTTTTTTTGGTATTTTCCTGTAGCAGTTTCATGTCTTCCTTCACCGCTATTCCCCACACCTGCTTTGTTTTAGTGATCAAGAATATTTCAGTTCTTTTTATTCTTCTTTGTGTGGACATTGTTGATTGTCATGTCATGTTCGGATGTACATTGTGGACGCCGTCTTTGCATACCTGCCAACTACTGCGGTTTTCCCGTAATTAGTACGGTTTTCATCAACCTATTGCGGGTTACGGTTGCAGTGATAAAAAATACGGTTTTTCATTAATACAATTTTTTTTTTTTTTTTTAAGTTTTATTCACGAAATCGCGTAACAACAATGACAATCGACACTGCTTCCCGCAACTTCCTATCGAGCCATTCCGAATGCCATGCGCGAGGCTATTTATAGCACCGCTGCCAAGCACGAGGCACCAGTTGCCATTGTTTCCAAACGAGCGAACGATCATGGAATCAGCCGGAGAAAAATCGCATACGAGTCTTAAACCGAAAAGAAAACTGCAGTCATTCCGTGAAGAATATTCAAAAGCCTATCCGGGAATAATTATTCGTTCCAAAAAGGGTGAAAACTACGCGAATTGCACCTTGTGCAGACAAGATTTTTCGATCGGATACGGAGGAATTAGCGATGTAAAAGACCACGTTGGGACAAAAAAACACAAGTCTAATGCCGTTGCTAGCGATACAAGTGGAAAACTTTCAACGTTTTTCGTCGCCCAAACAGATTCTTTGGATGTGATAAATGCCGAAGTTTTATTTACGGAGGCAATAATTGAGCAAACAAAAAGGTAATGACACCAATGTTATCTATTGGAATTGTTTAGTACTGTTATACTGTTAAAAGTGTTTATACTATTTATGCTTTCAAGTCCAATTTGAAGAAATCTTGTTAAATGTTGACAGCATAACTACCAAAATACAGAAGTATGTCCTTAATATTTTTGCAGTGCTATTTCTGTTGAAAAGTTAAAATGATTACATGAGAGATGTGATGTGCCACTTTTCAAGTGTCTGATGGCTTAAATTAATTTTCATTAATTTTTCATATTTTGAATTCTTTTGAAAGGCTTACAAAAAAACTACATTTGAATTGTAATTCCATGCTATTGACAGGACTATTAATTTTAATGAAGTTAGCTTACCATGTTTACAGTATGATAATTGTGATAGAAATGTGAATTTTAGGCACAGAATATTTTTTACAATTGAACAAGGCAGTAGATTATACAAGCTTGGACAGAAAGTTAATAATGACACCAATTTAGTGTTTATACTGTTTATACTTTCAATTAACAAATTGAAGTCTTGTGAAAGGTTGACAGGATAACTGGCATTAACTGTCAAAATAATTTCAAACTATTGAAGTTAGCTTACAGAATAAACATGTCAATCAACCCATATGATTTTTGCTGTAATATTTTTGTTTTGAAAAGTCACTGTGACTGATAGAAAAGTGATGGTTTTAGCAACATTTTAACCTGTCTGAATGCTAATAATCATTTTGCGTCGGGGGGCGAAGCCTGAACCCCCCACCAGGACTTTGTCCTGGACCTACCGGGGCCTGCGGCCCCTGGACCCTGGCTACTAGGTTTTTCTGATTTCAAAAGTTGGCAGGTATGTCTTTGCTCCACAGTAAGTCTTTGCTGTCGTCCAGCATTCTGTTTTTGTTTACTTTGTAGCCAGTTCAGTTTTAGTTTCGTTCTGCATAGCCTTCCCTAAGCTTCAATGCCTTTTCTTAGGGACACTCACCTTTTGTTTATTTTTGGTTTAAGCATTAGACACCTTTTTACCTGTACACTGCCTCCCGCTGTTTCTGTTTCTACAAAGCAATTATCTACCTGCTGCCACCTACTGATATGGAAGAGTATTACACGGTTACTCTGCCCAGCTCCAGACAGCACCGACACTCAACAACAACACATCATTTGCAGACTATAATTACTGGTTTGCAAAAAAATATTTTTAACCCAAATAGGTGAAATTAGATCGTCTCCCACGGCACACCAGACTGTATCTCACGGCCGTGGCACAGTGGTTGAAAAACACTGGTCTAAATAATGCTTTCAAATAATTGGTTTGTATTGCAGGGATGCAGTTTGAATGGCTATTTTATCCAAGTCCCCCATGAAAAAGTTGCTCATGACAGTGGGTAGTGGGTCTCCCGTGGTGAAACCTTCTTTCTGTCTATATATCAGAGTTGTACTGGAAGTATGTTGATTTGGTTATTGTCAAGTTTGTGCGTGTTTTGAGGGTTCTGTCTTGTTTGAGTCTTTCTGTGCCAATATTGTTGTTGTTGTCGTTGTGGCTTGTGCAGCCCTTTGAGACACTTGTGATTTAGGGCTAAATAAATAAACATTGATTGATTGATTGATTGAATATGAAGGGTTACATCTACAGGGTTTTGTGAACAATGCGGGGACATCACCAGATATGAATGCTTCATTCTTTTTAAGAGTTATGTTTTTTAGATCCTGTGTCAGCTGTTGGGAGTTCTTGCAGTGGTGTTTTGTGTTAGCGAGCAGGGAGCTGACAATATCAACCAAAGTTATATTGGAGTTAACCTATGCTGTCAACTATTGGTCATAATAGTGTGTTTTTCTTGTGTATTTTTGTAGTTCTATATATACCAGGGGTAACGTTGGCTGTGGGTATTAAATGGTTGTGTTATTTAGTTGGATTCTAGTACTACCTTTGGTAATGTCTTCAACGTCCTTTTCTTTTCCTCTCCGGGGTCTTTTTTCAATACTTTGTATGTGTCATTGTCTTGGAGCATGGTTTCCATCTGTTTGTGATATGTGTCTTGTGTCTTAAACAAAAAACTTTGTCTGAAGACAAACATTTTGCACCTATATATTTGAGAGGACAAGATAACGCACTCACTTTACTAATTAGAGCTACTATAGACACTCGAACCTCAACTACAAACCCTGTTTCCATATGAGTTGGGAAATTGTGTTAGATGCGGATAGAATTAAGTTAGATGTAAATATAAACGGAATACAATGATTTGCAAATCCTTTTCAACCAATATTCAATTGAATGCACTACAAAGACAAGATATTTGATGTTCAAACTCAAAAACTTTATTTATTTTTTGCAAATAATAATTAACTTAGAATTTCATGGGTGCAACACGTGCCAAAGTACTTGGGAAAGGGCATGTTCACCACTGTGTTACATCACCTTTTCTTTTAACAACACTCTGTAAACGTTTGGGAACTGAGGAGACACATTTTTTAAGCTTCTCAGGTGGAATTCTTTCCCATTCTTGCTTGATGTACAGCTTAAGTTGTTCAACAGTCCGGGGGTCTCCGTTGTGCTATTTTAGGCTTCATAATGCGCCACACATTTTCAATGGGAGACAAGTCTGGACTTCAGGCAGGCCAGTCTAGTACCCGCACTCTTTTAGTATGAGGCCACGTTGATGTAACACGTGGCTTGGCATTGTCTTGCTGAAATAAGCAGGGGCGTCCATGGTAACGTTGCTTGGATGGCAACATATGTTGCTCCAAAACCTGTATGTACCTTTCAGCATTAATGGCGCCTTCACAGATGTGTAAGTTACCCATGTCTTGGGCACTAATACACCCCCATACCATCACACATGCTGGCTTTTCAACTTTGCGCCTATAACAATCCGAATGGTTCTTTTCCTCTTTGGTCCGGAGGACACAACGTCCAGTTTCCAAAAACAATTTAAAATGTGGACTCGTCAGACCACAGAACACTTTTCCACTTTGTATCAGTCCATCTTAGATGAGCTCAAGCCCAGCGAAGCCGACAACGTTTCTGGGTGTTGTTGATAAACGATTTTCGCCTTTTAACTTGCACTTACAGATGTAGCGACCAACTGTAGTTACTGACAGTGGGTTTCTGAAGTGTTCCTGAGCCCTTGTGGTGATATCCTTTACACACCGATGTCGCTTGTTGATGCAGTACAGCCTGAGGGATCGAAGGTCACGGGCTTAGCTGCTTACGTGCAGTGATTTCTCCAGATTCTCTGAACCCTTTGATGATATTACGGACCGCAGATGGTGAAATCCCTAAATTCCTTGCAATAGCTGGTTGAGAAAGGTTTTTCTTAAACTGCTCAACAATTTGCTCACGCATTTGTTGACAAAGTGGTGACCCTCGCCCCATCCTTGTTTGTGAATGACTGAGCATTTCATGGAATCTACTTTTATACCCAATCATGGCACCCACCTGTTCCCAATTAGCCTGCACACCTGTGGGATGTTCCAAATAAGTGTTTGATGAGCATTCCTCAACTTTATCAGTATTTATTGCCACCTTTCCCAACTTCTTTGTCACGTGTGGCTGGCATCAAATTCTAAAGTTAATGATTATTTGCAAAAAGTTTATCAGTTTGAACATCAAATATGTTTTCTTTGTAGCATATTCAACTGAATATGGGTTGAAAATGATTTGCAAATCATTGTATTCCGTTTATATTTACATCTAACACAATTTCCCACCTCATATGGTAACGGGGTTTGTACAATAATGAACAAGTTGTTTGATGAATACATTATTGTGAATGTACCTATAGAAGAGTGGCATACTAGCAGTGGTAAGATATGGGTTAGTCATTGAAATATTATGCACATGATTGTGTTATTCTGTTCAATTCAATTTGCTTGGATGCACTGTTCCATGTAAATCTGAAGCAAACATAGTACAGACTGTTTGTTCATAATGCCTCCATCCTGGTCTACTGTTAGGCTCTCAATTCGGAGAACAAGTACATAGTGGAAGAGTTCCAGATACCTCCTCTGAACTTGGGAGACCCAGAGAGCGGCTACCTGACAGAAGCCAACTTGCTGTCAATCTCTCTCCGGATTGGACAGGATTGGCACATTATTGGCATCAATCTGGGTTTAAAATACCAGGAATTAGAGCGCATCCAGTACAAATACAGGTTAGTGCTGGCAAACACACAAAAACACGTTTAATCACAGTGGATCCAGAAATGTTGCAAATACTAAGCTTTTCTGTTTATTTTACTGAATTACTGAGTATCATTCATACACACAACAGAGCCTCGTCATGTATTTGTTTTTTTCACCAAGTTTAAGGGAAATCTATACTACAGAAATAAATACTGACACAAACATGATGGTATTTCTTCTAGGGATGGTCTGATCTGATAGTTAGGATTGTTATTGCTCTGATGCTGGCTAAATATGCTTGAACAACTATTGGAAAAAATATATAACCAAAACCCAAACTATAATGTAAATGGTCAACTTTGCGAAGCTTACCGTCAACAGAAAGGCAGCTAGCAAACACTTTTAGTTGGCCTCATATCAGCTGTGTGGAGTTACTTTTCATACAGAGGAAGTAAAAGAGCTGAGTGCAATTCGTGCGACGCAAGTTTGTCAAGGGGCAACATTTCAACACCCAACTTTTTTTTTTTTTTTAAACATTCCTCATTTTGGAGCGTAGAGTGTTATGCACGCAATCCAAACGGTGGTGCCAAATGACTCTACTCCAGTGGTTCTTAACCTTGTTGGAGGTACCGAACCCCACCAGTTTCATATGCGCATTCACCGAACCCTTTTTTAGTGCAAAATAAAATGTTTTTTTTTTTTCAAATTCAAGACAAAGTTATATGTTTTTGGTAACACTTTAGTATGGGGAACATATTCTAAGTAACAAAGACTAAATTTAGATGTAGATTTATTGGTCCCCTTGGGGAAATTCATTTTCACTGCCGTACATTTGAACAATAGACATTACACATCACAAAAACAAAAATAACAAAAAGACATCCTACATGACCAACACACATTTACAGGCTTGTCAGACAGGTCGGCCGGGCCTGCTGTTAAAGGGGAACATTATCACAATTTCAGAAGGGTTAAAACCATTAAAAATCAGTTCCCAGTGGCTTATTTTATTTTTCGAAGTTTTTTTCAAAATTTTACCCATCACGCAATATCTCTAAAAAAAGCTTCAAAGTGCCTGATTTTAACCATCGTTATATACACCCGTCCATTTTCCTGTGACGTCACATAGTGATGCCAACACAAACAAACATGGCGGTTAGAACAGCAAGGTATAGCGACATTAGCTCGGATTCAGACTCGGATTTCAGCGGCTTAAGCGATTCAACAGATTACGCATGTATTGAAACGGATGGTTGTAGTGTGGAGGCAGGTAGCGAAAACGAAATTGAAGAAGAAACTGAAGCTATTGAGCCATATCGGTTTGAACCGTATGCAAGCGAAACCGACGAAAACGACACGACAGCCAGCGACACGGGAGAAAGCGAGGACGAATTCGGCGATCGCCTTCTAACCAACGATTGGTATGTGTTTGTTTGGCATTAAAGGAAACTTAACAACTATGAACTAGGTTTACAGCATATGAAATACATTTGGCAACAACATGCACTTTGAGAGTGCAGACAGCCCAGTTTTCATCAATTAATATATTCTGTAGACATACCCTCATCCGCGCTCCTTTCCTGAAAGCTGATCTGTCCAGTCCAGTTGGAATTGCATCTGCTTTGAGTGTCGCAGGATATCCACACATTCTTGCCATCTCTGTCGTAGCATAGCTTTCGTCGGTAAAGTGTGCGGAACAAACGTCCAATTTCTTGCCACTTTCGCATCTTTGGGCCACTGGTGCAACTTGAATCCGTCCCTGTTCGTGTTGTTACACCCTCCGACAACACACCGACGAGGCATGATGTCTCCAAGGTACGAAAAACAGTCGAAAAAACAGAAAATAACAGAGCTGATTTGACTCGGTGTTTGAGAAAATGGCGGATTGCTTCCCGATGTGACGTCACGTTGTGACGTGATTGCTCCGAGAGCGAATAATAGAAAGGCGTTTAATTCGCCAAAATTCACCCATTTAGAGTTCGAAAATCGGTTAAAAAAATATATGGTCTTTTTTCTGCAACATCAAGGTATATATTGACGCTTACATAGGTCTGGTGATAATGTTCCCCTTTAAGGGCAGCTATAGCTGCAGGGATCAGGCTTTTCCTGAGGCCGGCCCTCCGGAATTTGATGGTCCTGTACTCTTTAGAGTTTTTTGGACACTAGGGGAACATAGACTTAATTTAGAGTTATTTAGTTAGGGTTGGGTTAGAGGGTTAGGGCCAGGGTTAGAGGGTTAGGGTTATAATAAGGCCATGCCGAATAAGGCATTAATAAGTACTTAATAATGACTAGTTAAGAACCAATATGTCATTAATTTGCATGTTAATAAGCAACTAATTAATGGTGAATATGTTCCCCATACTAAAGTGTTACCATGTTTTATTACTGGTGCACAAAATGAAGCGTGCATGAACATCACCTTGTTCAAAGAACAAAACCAACACAGTGCATAAACTCACAACAAATTACACACCTGCAAATCAGTCAGCTGTTGCCATATCCGTAATACGCTGATAGGGAGAAGTTTTTATTTACACGATGAGTCGGGTGTGTCTCGACCTCCGCCGAACCCCTGAGCCCGACTCACCGAACCCCTAGGGTTCCATCGAACCCAGGTTAAGAACCACTGCTCCACTCTAAATGTGCCGGAGCTTTTCTTCCTGCCACTCTTACACCATTGACTTGGAGGATTTTAAGGTATTGACGATCAAGTCCTCAAATACATTTTGACCAGTTAAGAAGTAACATAAACAAAATAAATGTGAAATATAAATTCACTGATGGTGCAAATATGCTAAAATGTATATTGTTTGCCTTAAAAAAAAGATTGTCTTTTACTGTTCCAAAGGGGTCTCTAAAGCAGTGGTTCTTAACCTGTAATCAAATGACAGCAGTCATTTCCATGAGATTATTTTCTAATATAAGTGTTTTGGCCCACTTACAATGACTGTAACATTGTTTTTCATGAGCTGTGTACTAGTATTATATGTCTGGGTGGGGGGTCCTACTTTGGAAATAATGTGTACCCCTTTCAGATATCGCATTTAGTTCCCACTAAAACATTCACATGTTGCACAATGAGATGTAAACATGGGATCATGTGTACATTCCTGTAACTTTCCGTTTGTAAAATATATCTTTATTAGTATTTCTTTAATATAATAACATAATTTTATGATTACGGTTCGGGTTCGGTGAATGCGCATATGAAATTGGTGGGGTTCGGTACCTCCAACAAGGTTAAGAACCACTGCTCGAATGCAATTGAATCCAAAAATAAATTGTATTGTCACCTATTCCGCTTACTGAAATATTTTATTAAAATATATAAAAACATGTCAGACCAAAATACAATTACAGTATTATGTTTAAAGCACTTACAGATGAATATGTAAGAGATGAAATGGATGTGTGCATGTGTTAGTGCTGCTAAAAGAGTGTAATATCTGAGAGTGATATGTGACGTGACTGCAGAAATTGTAGCGAATTCCGACTGTTTTAATCCGCGCTGTCAGATTCTGCTAAACCATCTGGGGCATTGCAGGAGATTACACATACATGCTGATGCTCATCTGGCCCTCCCCCTGCGTCGCATGCTTGCATGACGCATCCCGCAGGCGGAACCAGCAAAGGAGACAACATTGATGCCATGATTTAGAGAATTAGGAATACATTTTATGAAACATTTGGTTCTTTTTCATGTCTTTGCTGTGTTTAGTTAGTGTGATCAATATTTACAAAATACACGTGTGCACATTAATGTTTCTAATTGAGCAGTGCCCAAAGCACTTTGCAATACTTAAGAAGTCTATTCATCCAGATGGTGGCTTTAATATCATGTTTACAAACCCCATTTCCATATGAGTTGGGAAATTGTGTTACACGTAAATATAAACGGAATACAATGATTTGCAAATCCTTTTCAACCCATATTCAATTGAATGCACTACAAAGACAACATATTTGATGTTCAAACTCATAAACTTTATTTTTTTTTTGCAAATAATAATTAACTTAGAATTTCATGGCTGCAACACGTGCCAAAGTAGTTGGGAAAGGGCATGTTCACCACTGTGTTACATGGCCTTTTCTTTTAACAACACTCACTAAACGATTGGGAACTGAGGAAACTAATTGTTGAAGCTTTGAAAGTGGAATTCTTTCCCATTCTTGTTTTATGTAGAGCTTCAGTCGTTCAACAGTCCGGGGTCTCCGCTGTCGTATTTTACGCTTCATAATGCGCCACACATTTTCGATGGGAGACAGGTCTGGACTGCAGGCGGGCTAGGAAAGTACCCGCACTATTTTTTTACAAAGCCACGCTGTTGTAACACGTGCTGAATGTGGCTTGGCATTGTCTTGCTGAAATAAGCAGGGGCGTCCATGAAAAAGACTGCGCTTAGATGGCAGCATATGTTGTTCCAAAACCTGTATGTACCTTTCAGCATTAATGGTGCCTTCACAGATGTGTAAGTTACCCATGCCTTGGGCACTAATGCACCCCCATACTATCACAGATGCTGGCTTTTGAACTTTGCGTCGATAACAGTCTGGATGGTTCTTTTCCTCTTTGGTCCAGATGACACGATGTTGAATATTTCCAAAAACAATTTGAAATGTGGACTCGTCAGACCACAGAACACTTTTCCACTTTGCATGAGTCCATTTTAGATGATTTTGGACCTAGAGAAGCCGGCGCCGTTTCTGGATGTTGTTGATAAATGGCTTTCGCTTTGCATAGTAGAGCTTTAACTTGCACTTACAGATGTAGCGACCAACTGTATTTAGTGACAGTGGTTTTCTGAAGTGTTCCTGAGCCCATGTGGTGATATCCTTTAGAGATTGATGTCGGTTTTTGATACAGTGCCGCCTGAGTGATCGAAGGTCACGGTCATTCAATGTTGGTTTCCGGCCGTGCCGCTTACGTGGAGTGATTTCTCCAGATTCTCTGAACCTTTTGATGATATTATGGACCGTAGATGTTGAAATCCCTACATTTCTTGCAATTGCACTTTGAGAAACGTTGTTCTTAAACTGTTTGACTATTTGCTCACGCAGTTGTGGACAAAGGGGTGTACCTCGCCCCATCCTTTCTTGTGAAAGACTGAGCATTTTTTGGGAAGCTGTTTTTATACCCAATCATGGCACCCACCTGTTCCCAATTAGCCTGTTCACCTGTGGGATGTTCCAAATAAGTGTTTGATGAGCATTCCTCAACTTTATCAGTATTTATTGCCACCTTTCCCAACTTCTTTGTCACGTGTTGCTGGCATCAAATTCTAAAGTTAATGATTATTTGCAAAAAAAAAAAAAAGTTTATCAGTTTGAACATCAAATATGTTGTCTTTGTAGCATATTCAACTGAATATGGGTTGAAAAAGATTTGCAAATCATTGTATTCCGTTTATATTTACATCTAACACAATTTCCCAACTCATATGGAAACGGGGTTGGTAGTTTGGTTCTTGCCTCCACTTGATGTGGTGAAATGTGACAGTCTTCTCTCCTCACTAGGGACAATCTTGGTGCGATGGTATTGGACATGCTCTTCCTTTGGGCCCAAGGACAGACGAACGCCGGGCCCGGGGCTGTTTCGCGATTGGCGGCTGCCATGATTCAGAGCGGCAGGAAAGACATTGCAGATGAGCTCGAGGACATAGTCTGCCTAGGAAGGCAAAAGTACAATGAGTCGCTGAGAAGAGTGGGCCTGGAGGCGGAGGAGCAGCCCCTCTGTGAAAGTCAGCAGGAGTGTGTGCAGGTGGCCGACACGTGACTTCCTTATTTTAATGTGCCCTTGTTTTAGCTGCACAACTGTAGTCTCAGATGCAGGTACTGCCAAACAAAAATGCTGTTAAAGGGGAACATTATCACTATTTCAGAATGGTTAAAACCATTAAAAATCAGTTCCCAGTGGCTTATTATATTTTTCAAAGTTTTTTTCAAAATTTTACCCATCACGCAATATCCCTAAAAAAAGCTTCAAAGTGCCTGATTTTAACCATCGTTATATACACCCGTCCATTTTCCTGTGACGTCACATAGTGATGACAACACAAACAAACATGGCGCATAGAACAGCAAGCTATAGCGACATTAGCTCGGATTCAGACTCGGATTTCAGCGGCTTAAGCGATTCAACAGATTACGCCTGTATTGAAACGGATGGTTGTAGTGTGGAGGCAGGTAGCGAAAACGAAATTGAAGAAGAAACTGAAGCTATTGAGCCATATCGGTTTGAACCGTATGCAAGCGAAACCGACGAAAACGACACGACAGCCAGCGACACGGGAGAAAGCGAGGACGAATTCGGCGATCGCCTTCTAACCAACGATTGGTATGTGTTTGTTTGGCATTAAAGGAAACTAACAACTATGAACTAGGTTTACAGCATATGAAATACATTTGGCAACAACATGCACTTTGAGAGTGCAGACAGCTCAATTTTCATCAATTAATATATTCTGTAGACATACCCTCATCCGCGCTCTTTTCCTGAAAGCTGATCTGTCCAGTTTTGGAGTTGATGTCAGCAGGCCAGGGAAGCTAGGGTCAATAGCTCGCTCGTCTGCGGGAACAAACTGCCGCCATTGCTTGCCGTGCTAGCGAGGCCCTTTGTCCCTGAATTGCTCACACACTCCGGCAGATTCAATGGGGGTCTGGCGGCAGATTTCTTTGACTTTATCGTTGGAAATGCATCTGCTTTGAGTGTCGCAAGATATCCACACATTCTTGCCATCTCTGTCGTAGCATAGCTTTTGTGGGTAAAGTGTGCGGAACAAACGTCCAATTTCTTGCCACTTTTGCATCTTTGGGCCACTGGTGCAACTTGAATCCGTCCCTGTTCGTGTTGTTACACCCTCCGACAACACACCGACGAGGCATGATGTCTCCAAGGTACGGAAAACAGTCGAAAAAACGGAAAATAACAGAGCTGATTTGACTCGGTGTTTGAGAAAATGGCGGATTGCTTCCCGATGTGACGTCACGTTGTGACGTCATCGCTCCGAGAGCGAATATTAGAAAGGCGTTTAATTCGCCAAAATTCACCCATTTAGAGTTCGGAAATCGGTTAAAAAAATATATGGTCTTTTTTCTGCAACATCAAGGTATATATTGACGCTTACATAGGTCTGGTGATAATCATACCTGCCAACTACTCCGGTTTTCCCGTAATTAGTACGGTTTTCATCAACCTATTCCGGGTTACGGTTGCAGTGATAAAAAATACGGTTTTTCATTAATTAAAAAACAAATTTTTTTTTAAAGTTTTATTCACGAAATCGCGTAACAACAATGACAATCGACACTGCTTCCCGTAACTTCCTATCGAGCCATTCCGAATGCCATGCGCGAGGCTATTTATAGCACCGCTGCCAAGCACGAGGCACCAGTTGCCATTGTTTCCAAACGAGCGAACGATCATGGAATCAGCCGCAGAAAAATCGCAAACGAGTCTTAAACCGAAAAGAAAACTGCAGTCATTCCGTGAAGAATATTCAAAAGCCTATCCGGGAATAATTATCCGTTCCAAAAAGGGTGAAAACTACGCGAATTGCACCTTGTGCAGACAAGATTCTTCGATCGGACACGGAGGAATTAGCGAGGGAATGCAATACGGCTTCCACAGGCGAAAACATTTACAAAATACTCGCGGAAGAAATAGACTCAAACGAAATTCCTTGGCAGAATTTGGTTTGCTTTGCTGCCGATAATGCTGCAGTGATGATGGGATCTAAAAAGGGTGTTGCAGCTTTCATTACGGAAATGTCTCCTTCGGTTTACATCGCCGGTAAGTACAGTTCGTAGCATAAAAAAACTCACAAAACATAAAATTTTAAGTAAATCTTTTATTACATAAACAATAAATCAAATCAAAAATAATTTCTGTGTACAGTATATCTTTTTATTTGTGATAACGATAACATGTTCAAAACAAGTAACATATAACTATCATACTATTCTATTACTCTTTATTAATTTGAAAAATGTTATGAAGTTTTATATTTATATTTATTTATATTTCTTTCATAAACCAAAATTTTGACCTGAAGTTTCTTGGTTGGGGCAGGGTCTCCTCCCCAACCCGAAGATGGCATTCCACCCTTTTCCGGGCGAGAACCATGGACTCTGACTTGGAGGTGCTGATTCTCATCCCAGTCGCTTCACACTCGGCTGCGAACCGATCCAGCGAGAGCTGAAGATCCTGGCCAGATGAAGCCATCAGGACCACATCATCTGCAAAAAGCAGAGACCTAATCCTGCAGCCACCAAACCAGTTCCCCTCAACGCCTTGACTGCGCCTAGAAATTCTGTCCATAAAAGTTATGAACAGAATCGGTGACAAAGGGCAGCCTTGGCGGAGTCCAACCCTCACTGGAAACGTGTCCGACTTACTGCCGGCAATGCGGACCAAGCTCTGACACTGATCATACAGGGAGCGGACCGCCAAAATCAGTCCGATACCCCATACTCTCTGAGCACTCCCCACAGGACTTCCCGAGGGACACGGTCGAATGCCTTCTCCAAGTCCACAAAACACATGTAAACTGGTTGGGCAAACTCCCATGCACCCTCAAGGACCCTGCCGAGAGTATAGAGCTGGTCCACAGTTCCACGACCAGGACGAAAACCACACTGTTCCTCCTGAATCCGAGGTTCGACTATCCGGCGTAGCCTCCTCTCCAGTACACCTGAATAGACCTTACCGGGAAGGCTGAGGAGTGTGATCCCACGATAGTTAGAACACACCCTCCGGTTCCCCTTCTTAAAGAGAGGAACCACCACCCCGGTCTGCCAATCCAGAGGTACCGCCCCCGATGTCCACGCGTTGCTGCAGAGTCTTGTCAACCAAGACAGCCCCACAGCATCCAGAGCCTTAAGGAACTCCGGGCGGATCTCATCCACCCCCGGGGCCTTGCCACCGAGGAGCTTTTTAACTACCTCAGCAACCTCAGCCCCAGAAATAGAAGAGCCCACCACAGATTCCCCAGGCACTGCTTCCTCATAGGAAGACGTGTTGGTGGGATTCTTGTTACAATAATGTCTGCAATATCAATAATGACATGTCTTATTTATATTGTGTAATTTGAACCAAATACTCTCAAAAATCTTATTCTTTCAAGTTGTTGAAAGTTTCAACATATATGATAGACTGATAGAAAAGTGATGGTTTTAGCAACATTTTAACCTGTCTGAATGCTAATAATCATTTTGCGTCGGAGGGCAAAGCCTGAACCCCCCACCAGGACTTTGTCCTGGACCTACCGGGGCCTGCGGCCCCTGGACCCTGGCTACTAGGTTTTTCTGATTTCAAAAGTTGGCAGGTATGTAATGTTCCCCTTTAAATAACAAAAACAAAAAACTGAAGCCCCTTTTCAACGCACTCTTATTAGTGTAAGCAATACATGAGTTTTTATTAAAATAAAAACCTGTCACATTTGACAATATTGACTGATACTTACCCATGTTTTCATTCAACCATGTTGTCTTAACACTTTCCATCCATTTGACTCTCAATTGAACTAACGTTGAACCGCATAGGTTCCACTATGAGCTGGCAGGATAAGCAAACACTTGTATCTGTTGCTCTTATTTCTCAGGTCAAACTATTGTACCATAAGAGCAAAACAAGGCTGAGTTTTTTTTAAATAATTCACTTAGAAGCCATTTTAGCTACCTGTCAGTTTCACAAAATAACGTGATGCTCTAATATTGTTGGAATATTTATCCCATTCCTGTCATCATTGTTCCATCACTCTTAAAGCATAATTTGATAAACAAAAGTAGGGAGAGGTAAGCTATTATTTTACTCAACTCAAAGAAGTAGTATCAATGGAAAGGTAAATGCCAAGAAAATATACTACACTGTAGTTCAGGGGTCGGCAACCTTTACCAGTCAAAGAGCCATTTTGACCAGTTTCATAAATTATAGAAAACAACGGGAGGCGCAAAATTTTTGAAATTTTAAATGAAATAACAGTGCATACAATGATTTTTTTATGCTTTGTGCTATGTATTAACCAGGTGTCTCAGACACGCTGCCCACACCTTTATATGGAATTTTTGAGCTGGTGCGGCACGCGGGTTTTAATTAAAAAGCGCTTGTCAGCGTCATGCGTGCCGTGATGGTACAGCATATAGCGCCCACTACAACCAGCGTGCCTGTTCAGCCACATGTTGAATGGAGCTTTTGCTTGTTCAAGTAGGTGACAGCAAGTCATACTTGGTCAACAACCACACAGGTTATAAACACAACAGGACAAATACCCAGAATCCCATGCAGCCCTAACTCTTCCGGGATACATTATACACCCCCGCTACCAAACCCCGCCCACCTCAACCGACGTACAGAGAGGGGGGAGGGAGGGGGGGGAGGGGGGGGTGTTGATGTGTGAGGGAGCAGGGTTGGGGTAGGGGCGGAGTTTGGTGGTAGCAGGGGTGTATAATGTAGCCCGGAAGAGTTAGGGCTGCATGGGATTCTGGGTATTTGTCCTGTTGTGTTTATGTTGTGTTACGGTGCAGATGTTCTCCCGAAATGTGGTTGTCATTCTTGTTTGGTTTTGGTTCAAAGTGTGGCGCATTATTAGTAAGAGTGTTAAAGTTGTTTTATATGGTCACCGTCAGTGTAACCTGTGTGGCTGTTGATAAAGTATGCCTTGCTGTCACGTACGTGTGCAAGCAGAAGATGTATATTGTATAACAATTGATGGGCTGGCACGCTGTTAATACAGATTGTATAGGGCGCCAAATGTTGTACCATCATGGCACGCCCTTATTATAGCTGTAAGGGTGAAAATCGGTGAATATTAATCCCGGGAGTTTTCTGCGAGAGGCACTGAAATCGGGAAGTCTCACGGGAAAATTGGGGGGTTCAGCAAGTAAGCTGCTGAGCCGCATCAGAGTGATCAAAGAGCCGCATGCGGCTCCGGAGCCGCGGGTTGCCGACCCCTGCTCTAGTTGCACTTGAAGGTATTCAACACGTTTTGTCAATTACTTTCATTTTCAAAATGCACAAACCTTTAACGGACAGCCAATTGAATAATTTCTAAAGCTATTTTACTCACTATCAAACGGCATATTTGCATTGTTTCCTGTGGTTTGCTATAATATGCTCTGATGTGTTGACTGTCAGAACAAATTATGTAATAGTTTTTTCTATGCAAGTTTTTGTTTTTATTCCAAGTTCTATTTACATAGTAGCCATTTTAAATGTTAATTAAATATGTGGCTTTACAGCAGGGGTCTCAGACACTCGGCCCGGAAGAGTTAGTGCTGCAAGGGTTTCTGGGTATTTGTTCTGTTGTGTTTATGTTGTCTTACGGTGCGGATGTTCTCCCGAAATGTGTTTGTCATTCACGTTTGCTGTTGAGACGGCAAATGTCTATGATAAATACCTCGACGAAATCGTTGAAATTCAGCAGAGCCAAGGTTCAACAGCAGCTCTTCAGAACAATAACGCTCTCAACGTTTTGGTGTCGACAAATGGGAAAGTATCCAGTTATTGCGGAAAAAAAGCCCCGGAATTTTTTTAATACCATTTTTTTTACAACATATCTTTGCGAGCAATCCTTTTTCGAGGATGCTGGACATAAAAACGAAGAAAAAGAACAGACTTTGACATGACAATGAGAGTGGCACTTGCCAAGGTGAAGCCACGCATTTCTGAGCTGGTCTCTCATAAGGCAACAGCAGAAGTCACACTCATTTGCAGGTGTTTAATTTGTTGGGAGTTCATGCACTGTGTTGGTTTTGTTCATGGTGATGTTCATGCATGGTTCATTTTGTGCACCAGTAAAAAAACATATAACTTTGTCTTGAATTTGAAAAAAACAAAACATTTTATTTTTCACTAAAGAAGGGTTCGGTGAATGCGCATATGAAACTGCTGGGGTTCGGTACCTCCAACAAGGTTAAGAATCACTGCTATAGATATACAAACCCCGTTTCCATATGAGTTGGGAAATTGTGTTAGATGCAAATATAAACGGAATACAATGATTTGCAAATCCTTTTCAACCCATATTCAATTGAATATGCTACAAAGACAACATATTTGATGTTCAAACTGATAAACATATTTTTTTTGCAAGTAATCATTAACTTTAGAATTTGATGCCAGCAACCCGTGACAAAGAAGTTGGGAAAGGTGGCAATAAATACTGATAAAGTTGAGGAATGCTCATCAAACACTTATTTGGAACATCCCACAGGTGTGCAGGCTAATTGGGAACAGGTGGGTGCCATGATTGGGTATAAAAGTAGATTCCATGAAATGCTCAGTCATTCACAAACAAGGATGGGGCGAGAGTCACCACTTTGTCAACAAATGCGTGAGCAAATTATTGAACAGTTTAAGAAAAACCTTTCTCAACCAGCTATTGCAAGGAAATTAGGGATTTCACCATGTACGGTCTGTAATATCATCAAAGGGTTCCGAGAATCTGGAGAAATCACTGCATGTAAGCAGCTAAGCCCGTGACCTTCGATCCCTCAGGCTGTACTGCATCAACAAGCGACATCAGTGTGTAAAGGATATCACCACATGGGCTCAGGAACACTCCAGAAACCCACTGTCAGTAACTACAGTTGGTCGCTACATCTGTAAGTGCAAGTTAAAACTCTCCTATGCAAGGCGAGAACCGTTTATCAACAACACCCAGAAACGCCGTCGGCTTCGCTGGGCCTGAGCTCATCTAAGATGGACTGATACAAGGTGGAAAAGTGTTCTGTGGTCTGACGAGTCCACATTTCAAATTGTTTTTGGAAACTGTGGACGTCGTGTCCTCCGGACCAAAGAGGAAAAGAACCATCCGGATTGTTATAGGCGCAAAGTTGAAAAGCCATCATATGTGATGGTATGGGGGTGTATTTGTCACGACCAGAACAGGACTCTGAACACAGATGCAGGATTTTAAGACAATTTATTTGGACAAGGGAAGGGGTCCAAAACAGGAGAAATAAACAGGCTATAAAAACACAACTGACCTGAGCTCTAAACTAACAAAAATATCAATAACTCAAAAACGCTCCGTCTACGGAGGGAAAAAGGGGCTATGAACAAAAAACTACTAAGTATAACAAAAACCGCTCCAATGGAGCTAGGAAGCTATTCTTACCTGAGAAAACTTACAAATCAAAATACTCCCATGGATCCAAAAAAGATACAAGAAACGTGGCTGTGGACAATGCTATGGCAAGGGAACGCTGGAGGTACGCACATGAAGTAACGAGACACTCTGGCACAAGACAAGAGGAGGACGAGACATTTATACACATGAGGGAGTATGACACAGGTGGGAACAATCAGGCAATCAGGAGAGACATCAGACCAGTGAAACAGGAGGAAGGGCAAGTGACCTGAAACGAGAGGGAGAGTTAACCTTTCAAAATAAAACAGGAAATGGCAAGACAACATGACAACAGACGAAACCCAGACAAGACTTCACCCAGGTGTGACAGTATTAGTGCCCAAGACATGGGTAACTTACACATCTGTGAAGGCGCCATTAATGCTGAAAGGTACATACAGGTTTTGGAACAACATATGTTGCCATCCAAGCAACGTTACCATGGACGCCCCTGCTTATTTCAGCAAGACAATGCCAAGCCACGTGTTACATCAACGTGGCTTCATAGTAAAAGAGTGTGGGTACTTTCCTGGCCTGCCTGTAGTCCAGACCTGTCTCCCATTGAAAATGTGTGGCGCATTATGAAGCCTAAAATAGCACAACGGAGACCCCCGGACTGTTGAACAACTTAAGCTGTACATCAAGCAAGAATGGGAAAGAATTCCACCTGAGAAGCTTCAAAAATGTGTCTCCTCAATTCCCAAACGTTTACTGAGTGTTGTGAAAAGGAAAGGCCATGTAACACAGTGGTGAACATGCCCTTTCCCAACTACTTTGGCACGTGTTGCAGCCATGAAATTCTAAGTTAATTATTATTTGCAAAAAAAAAAAAAAAAAAAGTTTGAGTTTGAACATCAAATATGTTGTCTTTGTAGTGCATTCAACTGAATATGGGTTGAAAATGATTTGAAAATCATTGTATTCCGTTTATATTTACATCTAACTTAATTTCCCAGCTCATATGGAAACGGGGTTTGTGCTACCGCGCATATTTATGGCTGCTCAAGGTCACAATAGCAAAGGCTTGCCATCCCCATCCCCCATCCCTACACCTTGTTCTGTATGTGCACTTCCACTATAAACCAGCAGAGGACGCCTTTTTAATTCAAGCCATTCTCCTCCTCTTCCCTCACCGGTTCTCAGATGCTAGTAAAACGGGTGCTTAGCAGTTCCTGTCAGCCTAAAACCGCTTTGATTGGACCTCATCTTCACTGACTACACTGGAAAAGAGAGCAGCAGCTATTTGTGGTATGTTGTCAAATATGCTAGTCGTTTTTTATTCCTTCTGTCTATGTGGCGGCTGCTCGAAACAGCAAGATGTCCATTATGGTGAGGATATACTTGCGTTTTTGTAACATATTCATCCCCCCAAAAAATGACGTGAGTGCGTCGTGAGAAGAATGAGCTCGACGAGAGCGAGCTAGCTTTGCTCGATAGAACCGGCGAGGCTTGTGTTGCGTTATTTGACATTTATGACATTTTAATAGCAGTTATGATTCTTTTGGGGGTGGTACTTAAGAGGGAAACTGTTTTTAGTGGTACAAATACTAGCAATTACCAGTACAGTAGACCGGGTGTGTATAGTAAAACACGATATATGTCAGCTCGGGCACCGTGGTCGTCTTAGACTCTTATGCCGGTTTCAGTGCCTCATCAGCGGCCAATCACGTGATTGTAAGCGGTGAAGGAGATGGAAGCAATGGAGGGTGAGCACGCCTCTTTTTTTAATTAATCCAGAGAGAGAGAGTCAATTATCAAGCGTAAATAATTATACTATTTCAGACGCTGAGCAGATTTAAAGTTATTGTTAGATTTAGAAGGTCAAAAGTGCATATTTAAAGCCCCTGCAGTCATGAAATTATTGATGAGCTAAGCCATTCTTGGTGTAAGGTGACAGACATTCAGTGCTCCTTTTGCCACATTTATTTTCCCTTCTGTTACAATGTTAGGATTGTTCTACAAACCCCGTTTCCATATGAGTTGGGAAATTGTGTTAGATGTAAATATAAACGGAATACAATGATTTGCAAATCATTTTCAACCCATATTCAATTGAATGCACGACCAAGACAACATATTTGATGTTCAAAGTCATAAACTCTATTTATTTTTTGCAAATAATAATTAACTTTCCCTGTTCACCACTGTGTTACATGGCCTTTCCTTTTAACAACACTCAGTAAACGTTTGGGAACTGAGGAGACACATTTTTGAAGCTCCTCAGGTGGAATTCTTTCCCATTCTTGCTTGATGTACAGCTTAAGTTGTTCAACAGTCCGGGGGTCTCCGTTGTGCTATTTTAGGCTTCATAATGCGCCACATATTTTCAATGGGAGACGGGTCTGGACTACAGGCAGGCCAGTCTAGTACCCGCACTCTTTTACTATGAAGCCACGTTGATGTAACACGTGGCCTGGCATTGTCTTGCTGAAATAAGCAGGGGCGTCCATGGTAACGTTGCTTGGATGGCAACATATGTTGCTCCAAAACATGTATGTACCTTTCAACATTAATGGTGCCTTCACAGATGTGTAAGTTACCCATGTCTTGGGCACTAATACACCCCCATACCATCACAGATGCTGGCTTTTCAACTTTGCGCCTATAACAATCCGGATGGTTCTTTTCCTCTTTGGTCCGGAGGACACGACGTCCACAGTTTCCAAAAACAATTTGAAATGTGGACTCGTCAGACCACAGAACACTTTTCCACTTTGTATCAGTCCATCTTAGATGAGCTCAGGCCCAGCGAAGCCGACGGCGTTTCTGGGTGTTGTTGATAAACGGTTTTCGCCTTGCATAGGAGAGTTTTAACTTGCACTTACAGATGTAGCGACCAACTGTAGTTACTGACAGTGGGTTTCTGGAGTGTTCCTGAGCCCATGTGGTGATATCCTTTACACACTGAAATCGCTTGTTGATGCAGTACACCCTGAGGGATCGAAGGTCACGGGCTTAGCTGCTTACGTGCAGTGATTTCTCCAGATTCTCTGAACCCTTTGATGATATTACGGACCATAGATGGTGAAATCCCTAAATTCCTTGCAATAGCTGGTTGAGAAAGGTTTTTCTTAAACTGTTCAACAATTTGCTCACGCATTTGTTGACAAAGTGGTGACCCTCGCCCCATCCTTGTTTGTGAATGACTGAGCTTTTCATGGAATCTACTATTATACCCAATCATGGCACCCACCTGTTCCCAATTAGCCTGCACACCTGTGGGATGTTCCAAATAAGTGTTTGATGAGCATTCCTCAACTTTCTCAGTATTTATTGCCACCTTTCCCAACTTCTTTGTCACGTGTTGCTGGCATCAAATTCTAAAGTTAATGATTATTTGCAAAAAATCAGTTTGAACATCAAATATGTTGTCTTTGTAGCATATTCAACTGAATATGGGTTGGAAATGATTTGCAAATCATTGTATTCCGTTTATATTTACATCTAACACAATTTCCCAACTCATATGGAAACGGGGTTTGTAGATTGCACAGTACAGTACATATTCCGTACAATTGACCACTAAATGGTAACACCCCAATAAGTTTTTCAACTTGTTTAAGTCAGGGTCCCCTTAAATTGATTCATGGTACAAATATATACTATCAGTATAATACAGTCATCACACAAGTTAATCATCAGAGTATATACATTGAATTATTTACATTATTTACAATTCGGAGGGTGGGATGAGGAGGGTTTGGTTGCTATCAGCACTTCAGTCATCAACAATTGCATCATCAGAGAAATGGACATTGAAACAGTGTAGGTTTGACTTGGTAGGATATGTACAGCGAGCAGAGAACATAGTGAGTTCAGATAGCATAAGAACAAGTATATACATTAGAAATACATTTGATTATTTACATTTGGTTTTTTACAATCCGGGGAGGTGGGATGTGGAAGGGGGAGGGTGTTAGTTTAGGGTTGAAGTTGCCTGGAGGTATTGTTTTAGTGTGGTTTTGAAGGAGGATAGAGATGCACTTTCTTTTACACCTGTTGGGAGTGCATTAGTGGTCAGGAAGGGAAGCGTAACTGTCACTTGTCTTTTCATGTTGTAGGACAGGGGTGCCAAACGTACGGCCCGCGGACAGGTTTTATCTGTACCGCGGCATGAGTTTGCTAAGTACAAAAATGTACCTGAAATTTTTGAATGAAATAAACTGCTGTTCTAAATGTGTCCACTGGATGTCGCAACAGCAATTCTTTACACCGTATTTTTCGGAGTATAAGGCGCTCCGGAGTATAAGTCGCACCGGCCGGAAAAAACCCAACACCAAGAATAGACATTTGAAAGGCAATTTCAAATAAATCAAGAATAGTGAACAACAGGCTGAATAAGTGTACGTTATATGAGGCATAAATAACCAACTGGTATGTTAACGTAACATATTATGGTAAGAGTCATTCAAATAACTATAACATATAGAACATGCTATACGTTTACCAAACAATCTGTCACTCCTAATCGCTAAATCCCATGAAATCTTATACGTCTAGTCTCTTACGTGAATGAGATCAATAATATTATTTGATATTTTAGGGCATGGGTGTCAAACTCTGGCCCGCGGGCCAAATTTGGTAATTTCATTTGGCCCTTGAGGCAATATCAAATTAACATTAGAGCTGGCCCGCCGGTATTATATAGCTGCTGTAACACCGCATTCACCACTAATACTCATACTTGCCAACTTTCCTGATTTTCCTTGGAGACCCCCGAATTTCAGTGCCCCTCCCGAAAATCTCCCGGGCTAACCATTCTCCCAAATTTCTCCCGATTTCCACCCGCACAACAATATTGGGGGCGTGCCTTAAAGGCACTGCCTTCAACATCCTCTACAACCTGTCGTCACGTCCGCCTTTCCTCCATACAAACAGCGTGCCGTCCCAGTCACATACTATATGCGGCTTTTACACACAAGTGAATGCAAGGCATTCTTGATCAACAGCCATACAGGTCACACTGAGGGTGGCCGTACAAACAACTTTAACACTGTTACAAATATGCGCCACGCTGTGAACCCACACCAAACTAGAATGACAAACTCATTTCGGGAGAACATCCGCACCGTAACACAACATAAACACTACAGAACAAATACCCAGAACTTCCTTGCAGCACTACGCTACAATATACACCCCTGCTACCAACGAACCCCGCCCCCGCCCACCAAGTTAATTTTGATATTTACCTCAGAAGGCTGCAAATAGAAAAGAAGCATTAAATGTTTTATTTAAATTGTATTTAATATACCATTGATGTTTTTTCGTTTGTTTTTTGAAAGTTGATTTTGCTCTATTTAGTTAGATAACCGTTGCTTGTTCCATATTCAGTGTTAAAGCTAATCAGTGTAGCAAACTGAGCAATAATTAACGTTTTATTCATGCACTTTCTCTTGCTACTTCAAGGCTTGAATGTTTGATTCATTCATTATTGTTATTTTATTTTCAAATTCATTATTAGCCTGTGGAAAAAGTTTATTTTGATATTTACCTCAGAAGGCTGCAAATAGAAAAGAGGCATTCCATTTTTATTTAAATTGTATTTGATATGCCATTGATATTTTTGTATTATTATTATTTGAAACTGGATTTTGCAAGTCACTATTAAGTTATATAAGCCTTGCTTGTTCAATATTTAATGCAAAACTTGTTTGGGTCCCTATTAAAAGGTTAATTTGTTCAACCTTGGCCCTCGGCTTTGTTCAGTTTTACATTTTGGCCCACACTGTATTTGAGTTTGACACCCCTGTTTTAGGGTAATGTGTTAATAATTTCACACATAAGTCGCTCCTGAGTATAAGTCGCACCCCCTGGAAAAAACTGCGACTTATAGTCCGAAAAATACGGTACACATATTTATCTGTGAGAGTCTTGATACCAATGTCTTTGACCCAGCCACACACAACAAAGTTGTAGACCTTCATGCTTTTCCAAGTTTTCATTGGTTTTGTCACGTAGAATAATGTCTGGAGCACATGATAGTTTGGTGTTTGGGAACTCCACCATACTTGCCAACCCTCCCGGAATTTCCGGGAGACTCCCGAAATTCAGCGCCTCTCCCGAAAACCTCCCGGGACAAATTTTCTCCCGAAAATCTCCCGAAATTCAGGCGGAGCTGGAAGCCACGCCCCCTCCAGCTCCATGCGGACCTGAGTGACGTCAGGTGCGCAACACCACGTAAATCGTTGGCCAACCAAAAAGTAACCCCAGTACGCTATAGCCAACATTCACCAGGAGATGGCAACAGACAAACATAGATAACTCTATTACATTATTCCCCTTTTAGAAATGTATAGAAGTTACTCAAAATAAATAAACAACCCAACCAAAAAATGCAGCAGCTCCATTAAAAAACTACCTAAGCCACATTTTTTTTTTTTTTTTTTAAGTACTGAACTCTTAACCCTCATTTGTAAAAAAATAACATGCTTATTATACAAACAGTATTTGTACACCTTTAACACAGATTTTTATACTGTCTTCAGAGATTCAGTTTTTTTGGTGGTATTCGAAACCTTTCTGGGTACCTGCGAAAGGGTGTTCAGCATGGTTAGAAAAATAGTGACAGAGAATAGAACAAGGATGGACAATTCAACCCTTAACTCAACAATGAGTAGATGAGTGTTATGTGTGTGTATATGTGTAAATAAATGAACACTGAAATTCAAGTATTTATTTTATTTATATATATATATGTATATATTGTATGTATATATATATATATATATATATATAAAATAAATATATATACAGCTAGAATTCACTGAAAGTCAAGTATTACTTTTTTTTAAATCTTATATCTGCTTTTTGCAGGAAGATATGGGCCCCTTGTGTACTCAGATAGTACAACAGCCATCTTAGCTTGGTTGACCACCACTGGTTTTCACTTCTGGGAATAAATCAGTTGTCAGGATACAAGCAGGCCCCTAGCCCTGGTGTAGCGCCGTCCCTGTTTAGGCTCATTCCAGGTTTTACTGTGATCTGTGAAGTGAAACCAGATGCTCCAATGCTGCATGTTGGCTCTGTTTCTTAGACGGTTTAGTTATTTCTCATCCAGGCTGTATGAAAGCAAAGGCAAGCATGCTGTGTGAAGAGGGCCACAGGGGATACAGTATGTGTGTCGTCAGGAGAGGGACTAACACTTTACACCACCAGTCTGAAGATGTTGTTTACTGCAGGTGACTTGGCTACTGTGCACAGGGCACATTGGTTTTGATGTGGTGAAATGGGTTTTAGGTCGCACACAACTTTCACAAGCACGAATATTAAAGGGAGATTTCACCGGGTAGGTTTATAATCCTCATGCTGAAGGCAAGAGGGAATAGTAATCAGATTTATCTGTGACACCACAAAGTTCATCCCTTGTTTCTGCAGTGCTGTCTCAAAATAGATTGCCTTTCACAAATCGCCGCACAAAACAAGCCTCATAACCACCAGCCGCCTCAGAAAATATATGCATATAATTTATGTTTACCAATGGTGGAATACAGTGACGTGCATCATGGAAAGAAAAAAAATTTAAAAAGAAAAAAACGTTATTAAATTGCTATATGTATCCAGTGATTATACTATAAAGTTATTTTCCATTTAACTTCACCAGTTTTAGATTATTTTTATTTAAAATCGCTGAATTTTCACATTTGCCGTTCAAATACTGAGAAGAGACGGTGCGGTGATAAGCAGCCAGTTGAGGCACGTCACTCAGTGCCTCAACATGGATTGCGGACTCGGCTAACTGCTGGCCTGCTGTGCAGTGAGACTGTATTGCTATATGAATTATATTATACATTTCCATAGTTTAGTTAGCTGAGGTATATAATGTGCAGTGTATTTTGTCAACAACTGTATGTGTGTAAAGTATTTCTTGTGCTGAGCGATCATAAAACAGCTGCAAAAGACGCACTGGCTGAGGCTCCAGTAGCCCCGCCTCCTGCACCCCCGCCGTAGAGTGCACGGCAACCCCTGACGGGAATGTTATATCAACTAAAGCCCACACTTAAACTTTCCACGTGCAAGATTGAATCTATTTAAAAACGTTATTTCATAAGAAGCCAAAATGTGCAAAAACAATAATGTTGGTGTTGGAGGAGTTGTGAATGACTGCAGGGCCACAACATTAGGTACACCTGCACACTGCAGGTGTACCTAATTCACAACTCCTCCAACACGAGCATTATTGTTTTTGCACTTTTTGGCTTCTTATTAAATAACTTTTGTAACCTATTTTTATGGGCTTTCCTCTTTGTGATGTTAAGTTCCTGTTATGCGCTGTTATACAGTATATGCCTTGAGCTCTTATTTTGAAGGCGCTAAGAGCGGAAGTGACACGTTGGAGTGGAGCGGAAGTTTTTGAAAGAAGGTAAATAAAGTGGTCCTCGTGTAAACTGGAGCCTCCGTGTTTGTTATTTTGTAGTTTCATACAGTATAGGCGACATTTATAAACCCTCGGTTACACTTTTTTTAAATAGATTCAATCTTGCACGTGGAAAGTTTAAGTGAGGGTTTAAGTTGATATAACACTCCAATCAGGGGGTGCATTAATCCAGCACAACAGCGGCTCATGGACTTATTTTATAAGTAAAGGTAAGACCATAATAACGTTTTTTTTAATTAAATGTGCTTTTTTGTGTGCTACAGTTTGTATGTGTAAAGTTAAAGTTAAGTTAAAGTACCAATGATTGTCACACACACACTAGGTGTAATGAAATTTGTCCTCTGCATTTGACCCATCCCCTTGATCACCCCCTGGGAGGTGAGGGGAGCAGTGGGCAGCAGCGGCGCTGCGCCCGGGAATAATTTTTGGTGATTTAATAACCCCCAATTCCAAGCCTTGATGCTGAGTGCCAAGCAGGGAAGAATGCTGGTATGAGCTTTTAAACATAACCCGTTAACTGCTGCCAATCAAATGGTGAATAAGATACTCTTTAGGGTTCATATGTTTGTAAATCTGACTGTGATGAAGTCAGTGCCTCACCAGCCATCAACCTCACCGCACGTCACTGGTGGAATATTCTTCTTGGTATTTGTACTATTTGGAACATTTTTGCTGGCTCCAACTCGGCCTGCAGTAACCAATTTCGTTCCAAGCGTAAGTGTTTTATATAAAAAATAACCTTGAATCTTACTTGTTGTATAAGTGTAAAAAAACAAGCGAACCACTATATAATATTAAAATGCGCCTCATGCGTCTCTTTATTAGACATTCTCGCCATACAAGTTAAAGAAGCCGACTGCTGTGTTAAAAAACAATAACAGTCATTAATCAATTGCATAAACTTAAGTGTAATATACGATGTGATTTTCGTTGCAGATGTACCGTATTTTTCGGACTATAAGTTACAGTTTTTTTCATAATTTGGCTGGGGGTGCGACTTATACTCAGGAGCGACTTATGTGTGAAATTTTTAAAACATTACTGTAAAATATCAAATAATATTATTTAGCTCATTCACGTAAGAGACTAGACGTATAAGATTTCATGGGATTTAGCGATTAGGAGTGACAGATTGTTTGGTAAACGTATGGCATGTTCTATATGTTATAGTTATTTGAATGACTCTTACCATAATATGTTACGTTAACATGCCAGTTGGTTATTTATGCCTCATATAACGTACACTTATTCAGCCTGTTGTTCACTATTCTTTATTTATTTTAAATTGCCTTTCAAATGTCTATTCTTGGTGTTGGCTTTTATCAAATACATTTCCCCAAAAAATGCGACTTATACTCCAGTGCGACTCATATATGCTTTTTTCCTTCTTTATTATGCATTTTCGGCCGGTGCGACTTATACTCCGGAGCGACTTATAGACCGAAAAATACGGTATGCATTTAGGCTATTAAAGGCCTACTGAAACCCACTACTACCGACCACGCAGTCTGATAGTTCATATATCAATGATGAAATCTTAACATTGCAACACATGCCAATACGGCGGGGTTAACTTATAAAGTGCAATTTTAAATTTCCTGCGAAACTTCCGGTTGAAAACGTCTAGGTATGATGACGTATGCGCGTGACGTCGATGGTTGAAACGGAAGTATTGGGACGCCATTGTATCCAATACAAAAAGCTCAGTTTTCATCGCAAAATTCCACAGTATTCTGGACATCTGTGTTGGTGAATCTTTTGCAATTTGTTCAATGAACAATGGAGACTGCAAAGAAGAAAGCTGTAGATGCGATCGGTGTATTAGCGTCTGGCTACAGCAACACAACCAGGAGGACTTTGACTTGGATAGCAGACGCGCTATCCGACGCTAGCCGCCGACCGCATCGATGATCGGGTGAAGTCCTTCGTCGCTCCGTCGATCGCTGGAACGCAGGTGAGCTTCGGTGTTGATGAGCAGATGAGGGTTGGCGTAGGTGGAGAGCTAATGTTTTTAGCATAGCTCTGTCGAGGTCCGTAGCTAAGTTAGATTCAATGGCGTCGTTAGCAACAGCATTGTTAAACTTCGCCAGGCTGGAAAGCATTAACCGTGTAGTTACAGGTCCATGGTTTAATAGTATTGTTGATTTTCTGTCTATACTTCCAGTCAGGGGTTTATTTCTTTTGTTTCTATCTGCAGTTAAGCCCGATGCTATCACGTTAGCTCCGTAGCTAAAGTGCTTCACCGATGTATTGTCGAGGAGATAAAAGTCACTGTGAATGTCCATTTCGCGTTCTCGACTCTCATTTTCAAGAGGATATAGTATCCGAGGTGGTTTAAAATACAAATCCGTGATCCACAATAGAAAAAGGAGAGAGTGTGGAATCCAATGAGCCCTTGTACCTAAGTTAGGGTCAGAGCGAAAAAAGATGCGTCCTGCACTGCACTCTAGTCCTTCACTCTCAAGTTCCTCATCCACGAATCTTTCATCCTGGCTCAAATTAATGGGGTAATCGTCGCTTTCTCGGTCCCAATCGCTCTCGCTGCTGGTGTAAACAATGGGGGAATGTGAGAAGAAATGATCAAGTATGACACATAGAATGGATCTGCTATCCCCGTTTAAATAAAAAAAATGTAATTTCAGTACAGTGACGTGCGGTGAGGTTGATGGCTGGTGAGGCACTGACTTCATCACAGTCAGATTTACAAACATATGAACCCCAAATAGTATCTTATTCACCATTTGATTGGCAGCAGTTAACGGGTTATGTTTAAAAGCTCATACCAGCATTCTTCCCTGCTTGGCACTCAGCATCAAGGGTTGGAATTGGGGGTTAAATCACCAAAAATGATTCCCGGTGCAGCGCCGCTGCTGCCCACTGCTCCCCTCACCTCCCAGGGGGTGAACAAGGGGATTGGTCAAATGCAGAGGACAAATTTCATTACACCTAGTGTGTGTGTGACAATCATTGGTACTTTAACTTAACTTTAACTTTACACATGCAAACTGTAGCACACAAAAAAGCACATTTAATAAAAAAAAAAAACGTTATTATGGTCTTACCTTTACTTATAAATGAAGTCCACAACTAAAGCCCTCACTTAAACTTTCCACGTGCAAGATTAAATCTATTTAAAAAAGTGTAACCGAGGGTTTATAAATGTCGCCTATACTGTATGAAACTACAAAATAACAAACACGGAGGCTCCAGTTTACACGAGGACCACTTTATTTAACTTCTTTCAAAAACCTCCGCTCCACTCCATGTCATGACTTCCGCTCTTAGCGCCTTCAAAATAAGAGCTTAAGGCATATACTGTATAACAGCGCATAACAGTAAATTAATATCACAAAGAGAAAAGCCCATGAAAATAGGTTACAAAAGTTATTTAATAAAAAGCCAAAAAGTGCAAAAACAATAATGTTCGTGTTGGAGGAGTTGTGAATTAGATACACCTGCAGTCTGCAGGTGTACCTAATGTTGTGGCCCTGCAGTCATTCACAACTCCTCCAACACTAACATTATTGTTTTTGCACTTTTTGGCTTCTTATGAAATAACTTTTTTAAATAGATTCAATCTTGCACGTGGAAAGTTTAAGTGTGGGCTTTAGCTGATATAACAATTCTACGGCGGGGGTGCAGGAGGCGGGGCTACTGGAGCCTCAGCCAGTGTGTCTTTTGCAGCCGTTTTATGATCGCTCAGCACAAGAAATACGTTACACACATACAAAATACACTGTACATTATATACCTCAGCTAACTAAACTATGGAAATGTATAATATAGTTCATATAGCAATACAGTCTCACTGCACAGCAGGCCAGCAGTTAGCCGAGTCCGCAATCCATGTTGAGGCACTGAGTGACGTGCCTCAACTGGCTGCTGATCACCACACCGTCTCTTCTCAGTATTTGAACGGCAAATGTGAAAATTCAGCGATTTTGAATAAAAATAATCTAAAACTGGTGAAGTTAAATGGAAAATAACTCTATAGTATAATCACTGGATACATATAACAATTTAATTCTTTTTTTTTTTTTTTTACTTTTTTTTTCTTTCCATGATGGCAGGTGAGGCCCCGCCTCACCTGCCTCTAGTGACTGCACGTCACTGTTTCAGTAGGCCTTTAAGTGTGTTTTATCCAATTACTCGATTATTTGAAAAAACAACAACAACCTAATTAATAGTTTACTCGATTATTAAAATACGTGATAGCTGCAGGATTTGTCAAAGGGTTTTGGAATAAGTGTTGCAAAAAATAAACCACACAATAGCATAACCAAAGTTAATCCTTGTTTGCTGAACAGGGATCCCGTGAGATTTGCTGACGTCATGCATGCCAATGGTTGCAACTTTGATGTTCTTGTGCAGAGTTTTCCCTTTATCTGCGTTGTATGGTCTTTTTTGGTGGCTATTTTTTTTATTAGAAACATAATGCCTCCAGATGAATTTGTGGAAACAAAGACATTTTTAAGAGAAGTTCCCGTTGTGTGTTCTCACACTGTATCCAACATCTGGGACAGGATTCTCAAGTGCTTGTGAGCACACTTCCTGTGGCGAGTGCTGATCATATCCGGTTTTTGTAACTGTCAGCTCTAAACTAGCGGCCAAGGACCATGTGATATTTTTCTTTTTGTGTCAAGGCGCAGTCACCTGACTACCAGAGTCTCTGTAATCATTCACCAGATGTCACTGAGTGAGTGACCCATTCCACTGTGTCTGCCACATGAGGACTGAGAAGCAGCCAGGGAGGCGTGACACGCAAGGTACTCTTGATTTGAATGAGTTGTAAGAATTTGACTAGTGAAATAACTTACTGATACTAGTGATAATGGCTTCAGATTTGACAAGGTTATTGTTTAGCATTCTTACGCTGCCGGAGAAGAATCAGAGCTGATAAAATCAAGTCGCACAGCCATGCTTTGTCAACACTTTGTACTGTGCAGACACTTTTGAACCCTCAATGTCACTTTCGATGTTGCAGAGCACTTCCAAGTATGACTACTCTTTTACTTCCTTTCGACTCAGTACATGTAGACACAAACATAAAAAAATTAGCTAATTGTAAAAATACTTGAAAACAAAATTGGTCTAAAATGTATTTTATACAAAGCCATTGTTAAGATTTCATTTGTATTTAACAAATACAGTATAAACAAAATAGTGATTTGTCTTGTATGAATTTTGTTCATCTATTTTAGGCATTAGCCTTGTGTAAAATATTTTTCAAAAGTATGCACATTGTTCACATTTTTCTAATGGCTTGCTCGATTTTTATAAACAGCATATTGCGGCTCATTTAGTCATCTGTTTTTTTAATAAGGTACTGTTTGTGACATCTGTCTTATGTTATCATGATAGTTAATAGTTGACTATCTCTGCTACTTCTTTATTATTTTCAATACTATTACCTATTGTTGCTGTATTTGCAAGCAGTACGCTAACCAATCAAGTTAGCATCTACATTTAACCCATTCATTAGATTACAACATGCATGATTTCTAATATACAAACCCCGTTTCCATATGGGTTGGGAAATTGTGTTAGATGTAATTATAAACGGAATACAATGATTTGCAAATCATTTTCAACCCATATTCACTTGAATGCACTACAAAGACAAGATTTTTGATGTTCAAACTCATAAACTTTATTTTTTTTTGGCAAACAACAATTAACTTAGAATTTCATGGCTGCAACACGTGCCAAAGTAGTTGGGAAAGGGCATGTTCACCACTGTGTTACATCACCTTTTCTTTTAACAACACTCAATAAACGATTAGGAACTGAGGAAACTAATTGTTGAAGCTTTGAAAGTGGAATTCTTTCCCATTCTTGTTTTATGTAGAGCTTCAGTCGTTCAACAGTCCGGGGGTCTCCGCTGTCGTATTTTCCGCTTCATAATGTGCCACACATTTTCGATGGGGGACAGGTCTGGACTGCAGGTGGGCCAGGAAAGTACCCGCACTCTTTTTTTTACGAAGCCACGCTGTTGTAACACGTGCTGAATGTGGCTTGGCATTGTATTGCTGAAATAAGCAGGGGCGTCCATGAAAAAGACGGCGCTTAGATGGCAGCATATGTTGTTCCAAAACCTGTATGTACCTTTCAGCATTAATGGTGCCTTCACAGATGTGTAAGTTACCCATGCCTTGGGCACTAATGCACCCCCATACCATCACACATGCTGGCTTTTCAACTTTGCGTCGATAACAGTCTGGATGGTTCGCTTCCCCTTTGGTCCGGATGACACGATGTCGAATATTTCCAAAAACAATTTGAAATGTGGACTCGTCAGACCACAGAACACTTTTCCACTTTGCATGAGTCCATCTTAGATGATCTCGGGCCCAGAGAAGCCGGCGGCGTTTCTGGATGTTGTTGATAAATGGCTTTCGCTTTGCATAGTAGAGCTTTAACTTGCACTTACAGATGTAGCGACCAACTCTATTTAGTGACAGTGGTTTTCTGAAGTGTTCCTGAGCCCATGTGGTGATATCCTTTAGAGATTGATGTCGGTTTTTGATACAGTGCCGTCTGAGGGATCGAAGGTCACGGTCATTCAATGTTGGTTTCCAGCCATGCCGCTTACGTGGAGTGATTTCTCCAGATTCTCTGAACCTTTTGATGATATTATGGACCGTAGATGTTGAAATCCCTAAATTTCTTGCAATTGCACTTTGAGAAACGTTGTTCTTAAACGGTTTGACTATTTGCTCACGCAGTTGTGGACAAAGGGGTGTACCTCGCCCCATCCTTTCTTGTGAAAGACTGAGCAATTTTTGGGAAGCTGTTTTTATACCTAATCATGGCACCCACCTGTTCCCAATTAGCCTGGGATGTTCCAAATAAGTGTTTGATGAGCATTCCTCAACTTTATCAGTATTTATTGCCACCTTTCCCAACTTCTTTGTCACGTGTTGCTGGCATCAAATTCTAAAGTTAATGATTATTTGCCAAAAAAAAAAAGTTTATCAGTTTGAACATCAAATATGTTGTCTTTGTAGCATATTCAACTGAATATGGGTTGAAAATGATTTGCAAATCATTGTATTCCGTTTATATTTACATCTAACACAATTTCCCAACTCATATGGAAACGGGGTTTGTACATGATGTCTAATATACATTATTGCACCTTCAAATGTTCTCTGTTGTTGCAGAATTGCTTATTGTGCCTTTAACACTGTGTTTAGTTGCACAGTGTTTTTGCCCGCTTCCTGCCCGTTTGTGAATGCAAGGCAATATTTACTGCTTCATTGTTGAAATGATGAACAAGGGTCAGAGCAGAGCTGTTATCTGTCGGACTCAGTGGCCGCCACACTTGTCGGTTTTATTGAACGTGTCCCACGGCAGCTTTAAGTGCCTGAGTTTACTTGTTAGTTCAAGGTTCTGCAGCACAGGCCAGTTTCACAATCATTGTGACTAATTGTTTACTCATCATTGCTTATCTGCATACAAGCTCAAATTAAATGTCCCCGTGTGTATGCTTGTCGGTAGAACGGCTCCAAAGAGGTCTATCTGACTCGTGCTGTGCAAGGATCCTAGTAGAATAGTGCCTGTAACACTCCAGTCCTGTAGGTGGCAATAATGTACATTTCAAAATAGCCATACTCAGGAAGCTTTTTCCCCCACTGCATCTGTATCTGGTTGATTACTGCACTTGGCATTGATGCAAGCAGGCTGTGACTGCACAAATACATGTGCTTGTGGAGCACTCAGCTTTGACACGCCTGAATTGTGTACATGTTTATTATTGTAATTATAGTCTAATATTTGGTCTTCTCATATATTACATATACAAACTATTTAAAGTACAGTAATCTAAAAACACATTTTAATATGATTACAACATATTTATAACCACAGTTGTAAACACATTGTTAAAGTAATACAGCAGTACCTAAATTTACAAGCTCAATTGGTTCTGTGACGGAGCTCCTAACTCAAAACACTTGTATCTCAAATCCACATTTCCCATTTAAATTCATCGAAATCAATTTCATCTGTGCTTGGCCCCCACACAAACAGCACCATTTTAACATGTAACTAGCCTTTTAAAAAGAAAAACAAACTTAGATAAGAACTATTGTACAAAACCCAAAACAAGCGAAGTTGGCACGTTGTGTAATTCGTAAATATAAACGGAATACAATGATTTGCAAATCCTTTTCAACTTATATTCAATTGAATAGACTGCAAAGACAAGATATTTCATGTTCGAACTGAGATAATAATCATTAACTTAGAATTTAATGGCAGCACTGTGTTACATGGCCTTTCCTTTTAACAACACTCAGTAAACGTTTGGTGACTGAGGTGACCAATTTTTGAAGCTTTTCAGGTGAAATTCTTTCCCAGTCTTACTTGATGTACAGCTTAAATTGTTCAACAGTCCGGGGTCCCAGTTGTCGTATTTTACGCTTCATAATGCCCGAAAGGGACAAGCGGTAGAAAATGGATGGATTGATAATGCGCCACACATTTTCAATGGGAGACAGGTCTGGAGTACAGGCAGGCCAGTCTAGTACCCTCTTTTACTATGAAGCCACGCTGTTGTAACACGTGGTTTGGCATTGTCTTGCTGAAATAAGCAGGGGCGTCCATGGTAACGTTGCTTGGGTGGCAACATATGTTGCTCCAAAACCTGTATGTACCTTTCAGCATTAATGGTGCCTTCACAGATGTGTAAGTTACCCATGTCTTGGGCACTAATGCACCCCCATACCATCACAGATGCTGGCTTTTGAACTTTGCGTCGATAACAGTCTGGATGGTTTGCTTCCCCTTTGGTCCGGATGACACGATGTCGAATATTTCCAAAAACAATTTGAAATGTGGACTCGTCAGACCACAGAACACTTTTCCACTTTGCATGAGTCCATCTTAGATGAGCTCGGGCCCAGCGAAGCCGACGGCGTTTCTGGGTGTTGTTGATAAATGGCTTTCGCTTTGCATAGCAGAGTTTTTAATTTCATGGCTGCAACACGTGCCAAAGTAGTTGGGAAAGGGCATGTTCACCACTGTGTTACATCACCTTTTCTTTTAACAACACTCAATAAACGATTGGGAACTGAGGAAACTAATTGTTGAAGCTTTGAAAGTGGAATTCTTTCCCATTCTGAGCTTCAGTCGTTCAACAGTCCGGGGTCTCCGCTGTCGTATTTTACGCTTCATAATGCGTCACACATTTTCGATGGGGGACAGGTCTGGACTGCAGGCGGGCCAAGAAAGTACCCGCACTCTTTTTTTTACGAAGCCACGCTGTTGTAACACGTGCTGAATGTGGCTTGGCATTGTCTTGCTGAAATAAGCAGGGGCGTCCATGAAAAAGACGGCACTTAGATGGCAGCATATGTTGTTTCAGCATTAATGGTGCCTTCACAGATGTGTAAGTTACCCATGCCTTGGGCACTAATACACCCCCATACCATCACAGATGCTGGCTTTTCAACTTTGCGTCGATAACAGTCTGGATGGTTCGCTTCCCCTTTGGTCCGGATGACACGATGTCGAATATTTCCAAAAACAATTTGAAATGTGGACTCGTCAGACCACAGAACACTTTTCCACTTTGCATGAGTCCATCTTAGATGATCTCGGGCCCAGAGAAGCCGGCGGCGTTTCTGGATGTTGTTGATAAATGGCTTTCGTTTTGCATAGTAGAGCTTTAACTTGCACTTGCAGATGTAGCGACAAACTGTATTTAGTGACAGTGGTTTTCTGAAGTGTTCCTGAGCCCATGTGGTGATATCCTTTAGAGATTGATGTCAGTTTTTGATACAGTGCCGTCTGAGGGATCGAAGGTCACGGTCATTCAATGTTGGTTTCCGGCCATGCCGCTTACGTGGAGTGATTTCTCCAGATTCTCTGAACCTTTTGATGATATTATGGACCGTAGATGTTGAAATCCCTAAATTTCTTGCAATTGCACTTTGAGAAACGTTGTTCTTAAACTGTTTGACTATTTGCTCACGCAGTTGTGGACAAAGGGGTGTACCTCGCCCCATCCTTTCTTGTGAAAGACTGAGCATTTTTTGGGAAGCTGTTTTTATACCCTATCATGGCACCCACCTGTTCCCAATTAGCCTGCACACCTGTGGGATGTTCCAAATAAGTGTTTGATGAGCATTCCTCAACTTTATCAGTATTTATTGCCACCTTTCCCAACTTCTTTGTCACGTGTTGCTGGCATCAAATTCTAAAGTTAATGATTATTTGCAAAAAAAAAAAAAAGTTTATGAGTTTGAACATCAAATATGTTGTCTTTGTAGCATATTCAACTGAATATGGGTTGAAAAGGATTTGTAAGTCATTGTATTCCGTTTATATTTACATCTAACACCATTTCCCAACTCATATGGAAACGGGGTTTGTACAACTCCAATTTCATCGTCCAAGTCTTCTTAACGCAATGGTCTCTATACGGTAAGGGTACATATCGAATGATCCAATTATTTGATAGGAGGTAATTGGAGCATAGCTGCCGTGACCCGCACCATTTGCTTCCAAAAAGTAGTTCCTTTGGGATTTGGTCGGCGAATGATGGCACTGTGATACAGACATTGAGGGCCACTTGTTCCCACACAGACAACCGATTGTCGTGAAAGCACAGGCATGTGAAAAGACTGTAGGTCAAATAAATGTCCTGATGTGACAACTGGAAGCTGAGAGCATGGCTAAAAAGATTGTAGATGCCAGCTTGTCGGGTGACTCATGGAAGTGTGTACAACTAAATTATAGTAGCCTTCTCTAAATTGTGGCACAGGGCAAATAAAGTGTAAGCACGATAGGTATATTATAGTGGTTGTAGTTTGCATTGTGCAGCATCATCCTGAGAGCTGTTTCTAATATCCCTACACTCAGTTTACTTCTACACTGCAAAAAGTCAGTGTTCAAAAACAAGGGAAAAAAATACAAAAATGAGGGATATTTTATTTGAACTAAGCAAAATTATCTGCCAATAGAACAAGAAAATTTGGCTTGTCAAGACTTTCCAAAACAAGTAAAATTAGCTAACCTCAATGAACCCAAAAATAGCTTAAAATAAGTATATTCTCACTATTAACAAGTGCAATTTTCTTGGTAGAAAAAAAAACCATGAGACCTTTTTGCTCAATATGTTGAAAAATATTCTTAAATGAAGTAAATGCTAGTGCCATTATCTTGACATAATGATATGTGCTCGGCATTACATTTTTTAAAACAAGCAAATTGTTCTTAATTGAAAGGCAACACGACAACATCTTGTTACTCTTGGGGTCTCCTAACCGTCTAAAATTCATTTTTTAATCGATAGCATGATTTAATTGTAATTTTGAAGAATTTATCTGAATGTGCATGAACTTTTTCTGTTCAAAATTGTTAGAAATGTCAAATGTTTGAATATTAACTGTCAGTTTACTGTACTGTGCCAACTGTACTACTATATGAGTACTTATTTTCTATTGTTTCATTGAAAATAAAACAGCAAAGTCCATTTGGCTGTCATCTGTTTTAATTATGAGACACAATTGTGTCAAAATCATGATTTTTTTTTTCATGCTTGAAATAAGAAATGATTTCTTTAAAAAAGTAGTTTTTATACTTGTTGATGACACAGCTTTGCAACAGTTGATATTCTAGTGATATTCTAGTTTCAAGCATGTTTTACTGTATTTTTCGGACTATAAGTCGCAGTTTTTTTCATAGTTTGGCCGGGCTCCAGTGCGACTTATATATGTTTTTTTCCTTCTTTATTATGCATTTTCGGCAGGTGCAACTTATACTCCGAAAAATGCGGTACTCAATATAGGTCATAACATCTCAGCAATAAGCTGTAATATCTTACTGAGATCATTTAGGACCAAAACATTTACAACAAGTAAAATACTCTAACATAAAATCTGCTTAGTGAGAATAATTATCTTATCAGACAGAAAATAAGCAAATATCACCCTTATTTGTGACAGGTTTAAACACTGATGACATCTGTTAATCAGACAAGAAGCAAGGAATCATGCAGAGACAGAGTTCAATTTAGCTCATGTGGAGAATGCATGGAGCTGCACACTTAGTCACAGTTTCGCCCTACGCTCTAAGGTTCAGCTCCCGCGTCCCTCTTTTTATTCAGAGTTCCATAGTCAACAACACTGAGGCCGCCTCTAAAAGGAGTGGTCACATATATTATGCAAAGCAGGTCCAGGACGCACAGTACGTGACAGAATGTGCTGGGGGCCTTGTGATTTCGCCTTGTCCCCGCTTCGTCTGCGTGTTGTCATCTTATTGAAGTCTCTGCTTCGTCTGCGTGCTGTCATCGTATCTTCGTTGAGGTCGTTGAAGTACTTGGCTGAAACAAAGATAACATCTACCCCTCAGACAAGAAGTTTTGTCCTTGCATAGATTAGAAAAGTCTAACTTGAGCACAATTGCTAATAACTAAAGCAACAGACTTTAAAGGGGAACATTATCACAATTTCAGAAGGGTTAAAACCATTAAAAATCAGTTCCCAGTGGCTTATTTTATTTTTCGAAGTTTTTTTCAAAATGTTACCTATCACGCAATACCCCTAAAAAAAGCTTCAAAGTGCCTGATTTTAACCATCGTTATATACACCCGTCCATTTTCCTGTGATGTCACATAGTGATGCCAACTCAAACAAACATAGCGCATAGAACAGCAAGCTATAGCGACATTAGCTCGGATTCAGACTCGGATTTCAGCGGCTTAAGCGATTCAACAGATTACGCATGTATTGAAACGGATGGTTGTAGTGTGGAGGCAGGTAGCGAAAACGAAATTGAAGAAGAAACTGAAGCTATTGAGCCATATCGGTTTGAACCGTATGCAAGCGAAACCGACGAAAACGACACGACAGCCAGCGACACGGGAGAAAGCGAGGACGAATTCGGCGATCGCCTTCTAACCAACGATTGGTATGTGTTTGTTTGGCATTAAAGGAAACTAACAACTATGAACTAGGTTTACAGCATATGAAATACATTTGGCAACAACATGCACTTTGAGAGTGCAGACAGCCCAGTTTTCATCAATTAATATATTCTGTAGACATACCCTCATGTCAGCAGGCCAGGGAAGCTAGGGTCGATATTCGTCTCTTGATCATTTTCGGGACGGTGTGAGCCAAGACATCCAGGGGGTTTAGCTCGCTCGTCTGCGGGAACAAACTGCCGCCATTGCTTGCCGTGCTACCGAGGTCCTTTGTCCCTGAATTGCTCACACACTCCGGCAGATTCAATGGGGGTCTGGCGGCAGATTTCTTTGACTTTATCGTTGGAAATGCATCTGCTTTGAGTGTCGCAGGATATCCACACATTCTTGCCATCTCTGTCGTAGCATAGCTTTCGTCGGTAAAGTGTGCGGAACAAACGTCCAATTTCTTGCCACTTTCGCATCTTTGGGCCACTGGTGCAACTTGAATCCGTCCCTGTTCGTGTTGTTACACCCTCCGACAACACACCGACGAGGCATGATGTCTCCAAGGTACGGAAAACAGTCGAAAAAAACGGAAAATAACAGAGCTGATTTGACTCGGTGTTTGAGAAAATGGCGGATTGCTTCCCGATGTGACGTCACAACGTGACGTCATCGCTCAGAGAGCGAATAATAGAAAGGCGTTTAATTCGCCAAAATTCACCCATTTAGAGTTCGGAAATCGGTTAAAAAAATATATGGTCTTTTTTCTGCAACATCAAGGTATATATTGACGCTTACATAGGTCTGGTGATAATGTTCCCCTTTAATGTTTCAAACTGATTCGACTATTCAATGTCAAAATATAAACAGTAGAATTAATCAACAAAATGTCAGCTACTGTCTTGTCTAAAACACCAATGAAAATTAAATTGAGCATTTAGACAGGCTATACTGTAGCAAAAGTCATCACATGTCTGCTACAATCATGTGTGTTCTTAAATGTGTATTCCACCTCTTCCATGTCGAGAGCAGTTTTGATTTGGGCTTACTTGGTAAACAACTAAAATGAATGTGTTGGGCATTGTTTGATCCAGACACATACGTTTGTCCAAATGTGGCCAAGTATACGCATTGTGGGTTACCTGGACGTCGTCTACTTCGCTAAAAGAAAAATCTAAGGAAGAGAATCCTTTTGCCATCTACCACTAGTTTTTTCAATATAAAAATCGCTTGAATACTCCCTCTTCTCTTCTCCGACTCTCTCTTCGTCATTTGGGATGTGGGCGTCTGTTGTGATTTCTCTTCCTGGTTGATGACCCGCCCTATATTGGTCTGTTTGTAATGTTTTGCCCTAATCTCAACCAATCGTGACTCATCATAGAAAACTGACCAACCAATCATGGATTTTCTTAAACGTAAACCAACCAATCATCATTGATTTTCCCGTATATTTTGTCCCCTGCCCGTATATATATTGACGCTTACATAGGTCTGGTGATAATGTTCCCCTTTAAGCATACTAAAGTTAGTGTGATAATATATACATAATTATTCTAACAATTTGAGATACTTAATCTTACTTACATTTCAGTTTTTGCAGTGTACCCCACTGCAAACAACAACAACCGGCATTTGATATATTGAGTTTTTTTTAAATACAGCTCTTATGCAAGATTTGAAAGAAAGCAAGTCATTGCCTATCGATAAAAAAGCAAAAGTCTAGTCAACATCTTCATCAAAACAAATAAGAGCTACAGTATGTTCTTGTACAAATACACCACAGCATAGAACAAACTTCCAAGGCCACATGATTGTGTTGATGTTTGTATTGGCAAAGCTAATAGTGTTTGTTACGTCACTTTAAACGTAACACTTGCTTTGTCTTACATTTAGACATTACAGTATGTTCTCATCTGACCTCCACCGCACTTTTGTCCGCCTTCTTCCACCTCTGGAGGAGCTGGAGGCCAGAGGGGTTGAATGGGGGCTTTAAGCTGTCCCAAGCTCAACACCCCAAATCAACCCAGCTATGGAAACATCCTCACATGCTCTGCAATCTGCCCAAGCCCTAATGATATTTGCTTTCGAGGGGCGGATGGCTACACAGAGAAACCCACCACTCAGCATGATTGTGAGTCGTGCTTGAGCGTTGTGACTCGTGACTTTGAGACGTTACTAGTAGGAGGCGGGCTCCAGCTGCTGCAGAGGGAGGTGACCGGTGATTGGTGGAAGCAGTGGGTGGAGAGACGACAAGAGGGAAGAGCAAGCATCCTTACACACTGAGGCATAGTGTAGTGTGTCAAAAATAGGAAATATCTTGGGAATCAGGCCGAAAACATGTGCTGGCTAAAATGATTTGTTTAAGCAAGTAGCACAGACGTCATGGCTTTCTCTGTTTAAGCAGACTTTCATCGTGATGGCGTGTCTACACTGAGGTTTAGTTTAACAAGCCACACAGTGAGTGCTTCACCATGGAAATACAGTTTTAAATGAAATTATATACAAATAAATACAACTTCAGTGATAGTTAAATGTATTTACAAACCCTGTTTCCATATGAGTTGGGAAATTGTGTTAGATGTAAATATAAACGGAATACAATGATTTGCAAATCCTTTTCAACCCATATTCAGTTGAATGCACTACAAAGACAACATATTTGATGTTCAAACTCATAAACTTTTTTTTTTTTTTTTTTAACTTAGAATTTCATGGCTGCAACACGTGCCAAAGTAGTTGGGAAAGGGCATGTTCACCACTGTGTTACTTGGCCTTTCCTTTTCACAACACTCAGTAAACGTTTGGGAACTGAGGAGACACATTTTTGAAGCTTCTCAGGTGGAATTCTTTCCCATTCTTACTTGATGTACAGCTTAAGTTGTTCAACAGTCCGGGGGTCTCCGTTCTGGTATTTTAGGCTTCATAATGCGCCACACATTTTCAATGGGAGATAGGTCTGGACTACAGGCAGGCCAGTCTAGTACCCTCACTCTTTTACTATGAAGCCACGTTGATGTAACACGTGGCTTGGCATTGTCTTGCTGAAATAAGCAGGGGCGTCCATGGTAACGTTGCTTGGATGGCAACATATGTTGCTCCAAAACCTGTATGTACCTTTCAGCATTAATGGCGCCTTCACAGATGTGTAAGTTACCCATGTCTTGGGCACTAATACACCCCCATACCATCACAGATGCTGACTTTTCAACTTTGCGCCTATAACAATCCGGATGGTTCTTTTCCGTCCACAGTTTCCAAAAACAATTTGAAATGTGGACTCGTCAGACCACAGAACACTTTTCCACTTTGTATCATTCCATCTTAAAATAGCTCAGGCCCAGCGAAGTTAACAAACGATCAGTAATCGCTGAGACTAGGATTGATTAAGATCTTCTTCTTCCTACTTTGAATCGTATTGTTGAAGTGCAATGTATTTTACATACATTTTATTTTACTGTAGTATGTCTGCATGTCATTACAGATACAACTACCCCCCATTTGAAGAAGACAGACCAGACTAAATCACCTCTAAAAGGACATAATCCCATGCAAGGCACTTCTTAACAATCAAGAAAATATATCAAACGGCTGCTCTCACCATCCGCAGTACACAAAGACATTGACGGCAGTGAGGATTCAGGGCTTTACATAAATGGCTGACAAGCAAATCAGGTAAGATAAAGACTACAAGAAATACAGCTGCATTTTATGCTGCAATGTCATGTTTGGGTTTTTTCCTACCGTCTTCATCCAGTTTGCCTGCCAAATTGATCAATGGGGGGATCGCCGGCCTAATCGGAGTCACTTGTGTGTTTCCTATCGACCTGGCCAAGACTCGCCTGCAAAACCAGCAAAATGGATCCCGCCTTTACACTAGCATGTATGTCTAATCTGTTCAGTGTGACAATAGTATTGTTTTTTGCTGTGTAACATCTGTCGGTTTTTATTCTTCAGGTCAGACTGCCTTATTAAGACCATCCGGTCAGAGGGGTATTTTGGGATGTACAGAGGTAAGTTTTAATTTTGAGAAAAAAACTTGATAAGGGTGGGGACTAGGGATGTCCCGATCCAGGTTTTTGCACTTCCGATCCGATACCGATATTGTTTTTGCATTTCCGATCCGATACCGTTACTGACCGATACTGGCCTATCCGAGCATGTATTAAAGTTTAAAGTTATTTAACCTACTTAGTTGTCAGAATCATGTTGAAAAGGGTTTTAGTACTCTTGATAACAACTAGCCAGCTGAATTAGGGGAGTTTGAATAATACACAATGGTTGGTAACAAGAAACTGACCTGTTTATTCAAGGATAAACACAAAATAGACACAATTATACATGACAAACAGAAATGGCATCATTGAACTAGGGCTGGGCGATATGGCCTTTTTTAAAATATTGCGATACTTTAAGGCCATATTGCGATACACGATATATATCTCGATATTTTGCCTTAGCCTTGAATGAACACTTGATGCATATAATCACAGCAGTATGATGATTCTATGTGTTTTGATTGATTGATTGAGACTTTTATTAGTAGGTCGCACAGTGAAGTACATATTCCGTACAATTGACCACTAAATGGTAACACCCCAATAAGTTTTTCAACTTGTTTAAGTCGGGGTCCACTTAAATTGATTCATGATACAGATATATACTATCAGATATATACTATCATCATAATACAGTCATCACACAAGATAATCACATTGAATTATTTACATTATTTATAATCCAGGGTGTGGAGGGGGGCGCCGGATGTAAGTGTCAAAAAGACAGCCAAAAGAGTTTGATATGAGAATAAATCTAAAGTTAAAATATAGGGTAGAAATGCACCCATTTGCAGGAAATGTAGTCTTGATTTTCAACATTTTCTTTCAAGGCTTGCATGTATACATTAAAACATTCTTCTTCATACTGCATTAATATATGCTACTTTTAAACTTTCATGCAGAGAAGGAAATCACAACTAAAAAAATCACTAATTTTTTCATACGGTGTTGATGTGGAAATTTTTGCCTCGGCATTTTGATGGTGTGGGCGTGTGGCACCGAATGGAGATAAGCGTCTCGACAGACGTTACAATATTTGAACAATGATGACGACAACTGTTTTCTCTGTCGTGTCCGTATGTCGAAAATTGTTATGCGCTTATCTTTTTATTTGATTTTGTGCGTGGCATAGATTTGCTATGCGCAGAGGACGCTTAAACAGTGCGCAATTGCACAGGCGAGCACCTTAGAGGGAGCGTTGCTCGCACGGCTGCGCTAGCATCACAGCTAATGTTAGCCATGCTGCTACTTCTCTGCTGGGAGAGGACGTATACGTATGTGACGTATGATGTGACAGTATGTGACGTATGACGTGACAGTATGTGAGGTGCGCTTGCTGTCTGTGAGAGGGAGACACAGGAAAGAGTGAGAAGAGCCTGTCGTGTAATGCCAGCAGCTAAAAGCAACTGCGTGAGAATTCACAGACCTGTGAATGTGTTGAAGGTGTGCTGGAAAATGCGGAACGGAAATTAGGGAGCAGCAGAAAAGTGGAATGTATTATTTAAATCGGTGCGTTGGAAAACACGGACCAGAGTTTTTTTTAAAACTGGATCTGGATCTGCATTTTCCCATGCCTTGCCGATACGCAATTTTTGGCAAATATCGGCAGCCGATCCGATCCAAATATCGGATCGGGACATCCCTAGTAGGGACGATGCTCGAAACCGGTTTTCCCGGTTGTTCGATAAGAAAAGAACCGAGTCCTTGTACTCAAATCCCTTTTTGAGAACCGGTACCCGTTATCGAGGCCACTATAGTAAAGAAAAAGATTTAGTTCTTTATTCGAATCCCTGCGAACGAATCCCGTCCCGACAAGAAATGCCTCGTGGGACATCACAAGAAATGACGTCGCGTAGCTCAGTCATTAGGCGCAGATAGGGAAAGCAGGAAAAACAATGGACCGGAAAAAGCGCTCCAAGGTGTAATAAAGTTCAAAACAAAAGGTATAATCCAATGAATAACTTTACTGAGAGATTTGAGCAGGGTACAAACACATGACCAACACTTTTACGACCAACCTAGCCTATCTCAGCTACAATCGGGCGGAAGGCGGGGTACACCCCGGACAAGTCGCCACCTCATCGCAGGGCCAACAGATAGACAGACAACATTCACACTCACATTCACACACTAGGGCCAATTTAGTGTTGCCAATCAACCTATCCCCAGGTGCATGTTTTTGTACAACTACTGCCATCCTGTGGAGTTACTAAAAGCTACATTGGGATATTTCCTACAGCCGCATCTGTTATTGCAAAAACATTTTTGACCTGGTGCTAATTAGAAACAACAACAGTTATTTGCTTTAGTAAACTATGGAGTCTTTTGGTGATTTTGAATGAATAATGTTACTTGGAGCATATACATATATGCTGTATATATATTGCTCCATATATCACCTACTCAGTGGCCTAGTGGTTAGAGTGTCCGCCCTGAGATCGGTAGGTTGTGAGTTCAAACCCCGGCCGAGTCATACAAAAAGACTATAAAAATGGGAGCCATTACCTCCCTGCGTGGCACTCAGCATCAAGGGTTGGAATTGTGGGTTAAATCACCAAAAATGATTCCCGGGCGCGGCCACCGCTGCTGCCCACTGCTCCCCTCATCTCCCAAGGGGTGATCAAGGGTGATTGGTCAAATGCAGAGAATAATTTCGCCACACTTAGTGTGTGTGTGACAATCATTGGTACTTTATACAATGTTTTTTTATATCATGTTTTCCCCTTCTCGTGTTATAAAATAAAGCCAAAAAAGTTACAGTAAAAGTAAAACACATGCACAGTTATCTTTTGAATGCTCACTAAAGTCTCGTACAGCTGTCCAAATTGTACAACATTATTAGCATTAAAAATGAGAAGTTCCACTGTATGCAGTTCATAAAAAAATGTAAACAAAAAGACATGTTTTTCAATGTTTCCACTCCTCTCCTCCTTTGCTTTGCCCTGTTTGTTCTCCAGGAGCGGCGGTTAACCTCACACTCGTGACGCCAGAGAAAGCCATCAAATTGGCAGCCAATGACTTCTTCAGGCATCACCTCTCCAAGGATGGGTGAGGGATTTAAATGCTTACGCGCGCAGACACACACACACACACACACACACACACCCACTGCAAAAAGTCATTGTTCAAAAACAAATTAAAAAAATACAAAAATGAGGGGTATTTTATTTGAACTAAGCAAAATGATCTGCCAATAGAACAAGAAAATTTGGCTTGTCAAGACTTTCCAAAACAGGTAAAATTAGCTAACCTTAATGAACCCAAAAATACCTTAAAATAAGTATATTCTCACTAATAACAAGTGCACTTTTCTTGGTAGAAAAAAAAGAGACCTTTTTGCTCAATATGTTGAAAAATATTCTTAAATGAAGTAAATGCTAGTGCCATTATCTTGACATAATGATATGCGCTCGGCATTACATTTCTTGAAACCAGCAAACCATCCATCCATCTTCTTCCGCTTATCCGAGGTCGGGTCGCGGGGGCAGCAGCCTAAGCAGGGAAGCCCAGACTTCCCTCTCCCCAGCCACTTCGTCCAGCTCCTCCCGGGGGATCCCGAGGCGTTCCCAGGCCAGCCGGGATATATAGTCTTCCCAACGTGTCCTGGGTCTTCCTACCGGTCGGACGTGCCCTAAACACCTCCCTAGGGAGGCGTTCGGGTGGCATCCTGATTAGATGCCCGAACCACCTCATCTGGCTCCTCTCGATGTGGAGGAGCAGCGGCTTTACTTTGAGCTCCTCCCGGATGGCAGAGCTTCTCACCCTATCTCTAAGGGAGAGCCCCGTCACCCGGCGGAGGAAACTCATTTCGGCCGCTTGTACCCGTGATCTTGTCCTTTCGGTCATAACCCAAAGCTCATGACCATAGGTGAGGATGGGAACGTAGATCAACCGGTAAATTGAGAGCTTTGCCTTCCGGCTCAGCTCCTTCTTCACCACAACGGATCGATACAGCGTCCGCATTACTGAAGACGCCGCACCGATCCGCCTGTCGATCTCACGATCCACTCTTCCCTCACTCGTGAACAAGACTCCGAGGTACTTGAACTCCTCCACTTGGGGAAAGATCTCCTCCCCAACCCGGAGATGGCACTCCACCCTTTTCCGGGCGAGAACCATGGACTCGGACTTGGAGGTGCTGATTCCCATCCCAGTCGCTTCACACTCGGCTGCAGATCTTGGCCAGATGAAGCCATCAGGACCACATCATCTGCAAAAAGCAGAGACTTAATCCTGCAGCCACCAAACCAGATACCCTCAACGCCCTAACTGCGCCTTCTTGAAACCAGCAAACTTATACTAAAAACTAATTTATTGTTCTTAATGGAAAGGCAACAAGGCAAGCGCTTGTTACTCTCGAGGTCTCCTAGCCGCTCAGGCAAATCATATTGTCTAAAAATGCATTTTTCCATGGATAACATGACATCATCGCACCAAGTGCGTGCTCTTTCAGTCAATTAGTGCGCATATATACAGCCCGGCCCCCGGACACATTTTTATTATTGTAATTTTGAAGAATTTATCTGAATGTGCATGAACTATTTCTGTTCAAAATAGTTAGAAATGTCACATGTTAAATGTTTAAATATTAACTGTCAGTTTACTGTACTGTGCCAACTGTACTACTATATGAGTACCTGTTTTCTATTGTTTCATTGAAAATAAAACAGCAAAGTCCATTTGGCTGTCATCTGTTTTAATTATGAGACACAATTGTGTCAAAGTCATGATTTTTTTTTTTTCATGCTTGAAATAAGAAATTTTTACTTTAAAAAAGTAGTTTTATACTTGTGAGTGTTGATGACACAGCTTTGCAACAGTTGATATTCTAGTTTCAAGCATGTTTTACTCAATATAGGTCATCAAATCTCAGCAACAAGCTGTAATATCTTACTGAGATCATTTAGGACCAAAACACTTAAAACAAGTAAAACACTCTAACATAAAATCTGCTTAGTGAGAAGAATGATCTTATCAGACAGAAAATAAGCAAATATCACCCTTATTTGAGATATTTCATCTTACTTAGATTTCAGTTTTTGCAGTGCACACACACACACAGCGTCCACTTTTTATTCACACAGTGGTTAACTATCATGTAACGTGACACATTAGCTGTCTGTATTCGCACAGTTGGTCCCCACCCTTCTTTTGTCATCACCCAGGTGCCAAACATTACATGGCAACCGTTTGTGGATATCGAGTTACGTGTATGCAAGACACGGGTGATCCTCGCTATAATCCTATTTACAATGTAAAATGATCACATCAGTTTTGTAAGCTATATTCACCAGCTAGTACAGGAGATGAATGTTGCCGGGTCATCTGTCTCCATCCCTGTGGTGACAAACATTCAGACTGATGAATGATTGACTTGTCTGGCCCAGCAACTTGTCAATTATTTATCTTCCCTGGTGTCTGAACTGTTGGTGTGGCAGACAAAGATTATCAAGTCTCTCAGGGCATTCAATCAATCGCAACTGGACATCAGTTCATGCTCATAGACTTAGATTGGTCGGTACTAGCCTCTAGACTAGATCTGACCAGTCTAAGTCAATGAGCATGAACTGATGAAGTCTTCTTGGATGAAAGGCGAAACGTTTTCTAAGACAAACCAAAAAGTCCAGTCGCAATCGATTAAATGCCCCGAGATTACAATAACCTGGATGAATGAGAACATTCATAGACATCACCAAGTCTGCTTTCAATGCATCTGACTCTCTCGTGACTTCAGTGCTTCAATCCGATTACTTTTTTAAAATGTGTTTGTTTTATTTGCAGAAAGCTCACTTTGTTGAAAGAGATGCTGGCTGGGTGCGGTGCGGGTACATGCCAGGTAAGTAAAGGCTCTATTTCCCCATTTGCTTATGTGGGGAAAAAAGATTGTGTTACATCACAATCATTATGAGAAACAAGAAGACAAAAGTAGTTTTTTTGCTTTCTAACATATAAAAATCAGCTCGTTCTAGGTGGCTAGCAATGCAGCTACTGGGAGCAATCAATTCTACCTCTAAATTACTTTAAAAATGCATTATAAAAACGTCAACAATACTTCATTTACAAACCCTGTTTCCATATGAGTTGGGAAATTGTGTTAGATGTAAATATAAACGGAATACAATGATTTGCAAATCACAACATATTTGATGTTCAAACTCATAAACATTTTTTTTTTTTGCAAATAATCATTAACTTTAGAATTTGATGCCAGCAACACGTGACAAAGAAGTTGGGAAAGGTGGCAATAAATACTGATAAAGTTGAGGAATGCTCATCAAACACTTATTTGGAACATCCCACAGGTGTGCAGGCTAATTGGGAACAGGTGGGTGCCATGATTGGGTATAAAAGTAGATTCTATGAAATGCTCAGTCATTCACAAACAAGGACGGGGCGAGGGTCACCACTTTGTCAACAAATGCGTGAGCAAATTGTTGAACAGTTTAAGAAAAACTTTTCTCAACCAGCTATTGCAAGGAATTTAGGGATTTCACCATCTACGGTCCGTAATATCATCAAAGGGTTCAGAGAATCTGGAGAAATCACTGCACGTAAGCAGCTAAGCCCGTGACCTTCGATCCCTCAGGCTGTACTGCATCAACAAGCGACATCAGTGTGTAAAGGATATCACCACATGGGCTCAGGAACACTTCAGAAACCCACTGTCAGTAACTACAGTTGGTTGCTACATCTGTAAGTGCAAGTTAAAACTCTCCTATGCAAGGCGAAACCCATTTATCAACAACACCCAGAAACTCCGTCGGCTACACTGGGCCTGAGCTCATCTAAGATGGACTGATACAAAGTGGAAAAGTGTTCTGTGATCTGACGAGTCCACATTTCAAATTGTTTTTGGCAACTGTGGATCTCGTGTCCTCCAGACCAAAGAGGAAAAGAACCATCCGGATTGTTATAGGCGTAAAGTTGAAAAGCCAGTATCTGTGATGGTATGGGGGTGTATTAGTGCCCAAGACATGGGTAACTTACACATCTGTGAAGGCGCCATTAATGCTGAAAGGTACATACAGGTTTTGGAGCAACATATGTTGCCATCCAAGCAACGTTACCATGGACGCCCCTGCTTATTTCAGCAAGACAATGCCAAGCCACGTGTTACATCAACGTGGCTTCATAGTAAAAGAGTGCGGGTACTAGACTGGCCTGCCTGTAGTCCAGACCTGTCTCCCATTGAAAATGTGTGGCGCATTATGAAGCCTAAAGTACCACAACGGAGACCCCCGGACTGTTGAACAACTTAAGCTGTACATCAAGCAAGAATGGGAAAGAATTCCACCTGAGAAGCTTCAAAAATGTGTCTCCTCAGTTCCCAAATGTTTACTGAGTGTTGTGAAAAGGAAAGGCCATGTAACACAGTGGTGAACATGCCCTTTCCCAAATACTTTGGCACGTGTTGCAGCCATGAAATTCTAGGTTAATGATTATTTGCAAAAAAAAAAAAAAGTTTATGAGTTTGAACATCAAATATGTTGTCTTTGTAGCATATTCATTTGAATATGGGTTGAAAATGATTTGCAAATCATTGTATTCCGTTTATATTTACATCTAACACAACTTCCCAACTCATATGGAAACGGGGTTTGTACATTCCGTAACCCGTATGATATACGTATGCTGTAGCAATATTATTATTGTAAGAGCGAACAATGAGGAACTCTTTTACTATCGTAACAAGACATCGGTGTGCTACAATATTAGCCATAAAAGCTAACTTCGGCAAGAGATAAGCTAGCTTCTACAACAACACGAAACACGTTTGGGTTTGTAATGCACAACATTGCGATATTACACCAATCTGTACTGACTGAAAAACATGAACAATCATATGACAGCATCTGTAAAGTATTTGCCCACATTTCATGTTTTGCTTATACAAACCCCGTTTCCATATGAGTTGGGAAATTGTGTTAGATGTAAATATAAACGGAATACAATGATTTGTTAATCATTTTCAACCCATATTCAGTTGGATGCGCAACAAAGACAACATATTTGATGTTCAAACTCATAAACTTTATTTTTTTTTTGCAAATAATAATTAACTTAGAATTTCATGGCTGCAACACGTGCCAAAGTAGTTGGGAAAAGGCATGTTCACCACTGTGTTACATGGCCTTTTCTTTTAACAACACTCAATAAACGATTGGGAACTGAGGAAACTAATTGTTGAAGCTTTGAAAGTGGAATTCTTTCCCATTCTTGTTTTATGTAGAGCTTCAGTCGTTCAACAGTCCGGGGTCTCCGCTGTCGTATTTTACGCTTCATAATGCGCCACACATTTTCGATGGGGGACAGGTCTGGACTGCAGGCGGACCAGGAAAGTACCCGCACTCTTTTTTTACGAAGCCACGCTGTTGTAAGACGTGCTGAATGTGGCTTGGCATTGTCTTGCTGAAATAAGCAGGGGCGTCCATGAAAAAGACGGCGCTTAGATGGCAGCATATGTTGTTCCAAAACCTGTATGTACCTTTCAGCATTAATGGTGCCTTCACAGATGTGTAAGTTACCCATGTCTTGGGCACTAATGCACCCCCATACCATCACACATGCTGGCTTTTGAACTTTACGTCGATAACAGTCTGGGTGGTTCGCTTCCCCTTTGGTCCGGATGACACGATGTCGAATATTTCCAAAAACAATTTGAAATGTGGACTCGTCAGACCACAGAACACTTTTCCACTTTGCATGAGTCCATCTTAGATGATCTCGGGCCCAGAGAAGCCGGCGGCGTTTCTGGATGTTGTTGATAAATGGCTTTTGCTTTGCATAGTAGAGCTTTAACTTGCACTTACAGATGTAGCAACCAACTGTATTTAGTGACAGTGGTTTTCTGAAGTGTTCCTGAGCCCATGTGGTGATATCCTTTAGAGATTGATGTCGGTTTTTGATACAGTGCCGTCTGAGGGATCGAAGGTCACGGTCATTCAATGTTGGTTTCCGGCCATGCCGCTTACGTGGAGTGATTTCTCCAGATTCTCTGAACCTTTTGATGATATTATGGACCGTAGATGTTGAAATCCCTAAATTTCTTGCAATTGCACTTTGAGAAACGTTGTTCTTAAACTGTTTGACTATTTGCTCACGCAGTTGTGGACAAAGGGGTGTACCTCGCCCCATCCTTTCTTGTGAAAGACTGAGCATTTTTTGGGAAGCTGTTTTTATACCCAAGCATGGCACCCACCTGTTCCCAATTAGCCTGCACACCTGTGGGATGTTCCAAATAAGTGTTTGATGAGCATTCCTCAACTTTATCAGTATTTATTGCCACCTTTCCCAACTTCTTTGTCACGTGTTGCTGGCATCAAATTCTAAAGTTAATGATTATTTGCAAAAAAAAAAAATGTTTATCAGTTTGAACATCAAATATGTTGTCTTTGTAGCATATTCAACTGAATATGGGTTGAAAAAGATTTGCAAATCATTGTATTCCGTTTATATTTACATCCAACACAATTTCCCAACTCATATGGAAATGGGGTTTGTATATATATATATATATATATATATATATATATATATATATATATATATATATATATATATATATATATATATATATATATGAAAAGTAGTTTGCCTGCTGAAAAAGAGTGAGCACCCCTGTCCTACACGTTCAATACATACGCTTTCATTTGGACTGTGATCATTGACTATTTAATAGAAAATACATATATAATGTAGCATCTATCAATTGATTCTATCGATTATTTGAAAGTTAACATCAAAGTGTCTCACACACACATACACACACACACACACACACACACACACACACACACACACACACACACACACACACACACACACACACACACACACACACACACACACACACACACACACAGTCACGTCATGACTTCACAATTTATAATAACAAGTGAAACACATTTAATCTACATTTTATGATTTATATACAGTCATGAAGAAGAAGCAGTTGTCGTGTGCTTACACATGACATGTTCACATGACAAGTACTGAGACTGATATGGTCTCTTCAAATTTAAAGTGTTGTCTTTTTCTTTGATTTCTATGACAATCACAGGTGTTACTAAAACGCCACTCTCCACAGGCCACACTCACACCAGGTGGCTGTGTCTGCAGGCTGGATGGGAGTATACGAATAAGAGGAACATGCATCACTTCAAGCATGTAAAATAACACTTTAATGGTAGAAAAAGTGAAATAATAGCATTCAATCATTCATAGCATTCTGTTCTCCATCTGGAGCTGCTGCTGCCTTTAGCACTGCCAGTGTCTGCTGGCATGCAAACCACCAAACCTCAGCCTCATTTGTCCTGGCCTGCAGGAAGAATTAGACAACGCCATATGTAAATGAATAATAAGATTGTTTGTGACCCAAAAGAACTACATTCAGGTGAAACACGCAGAGCTTGGGCATGTGCAGTGAGTGAGTGACTCAAAGGCTTGGAGTCCAAAGAACATGATTAGATTAAATGTAGCAGACCTTGGATTAAGATTGCTCTTCAGAACATGACCATCTCACCCTTAATCCAGTTAACCAGTTACTGCTCCTTGGATTATACAGGCAAACAAGGACTGGGTCCTTGAGGGTGCATGGGAGTTTGCCCAACCAGTCTACATGTGTTTTGTGGACTTGGAGAAGGCATTCGACCGTGTCCCTCGGGAAGTCCTGTGGGGAGTGCTCAGAGTATGGGGTATCGGACTGTCTGATTGTGGCGGTCCGCTCCCTGTATGATCAGTGTCAGAGCTTGGTCCGCATTGCCGGCAGTAAGTCGGACACGTTTCCAGTGAAGGTTGGACTCCGCCAAGGCTGCCCTTTGTCACCGATTCTGTTCATAACTTTTATGGACAGAATTTGTAGGCGCAGTCAAGGCCTTGAGGGGATCCGGTTTGGTGGCTGCAGGATTAGGTCTCTGCTTTTTGCGGATGATGTGGTCCTGATGGCTTCATCTGGCCAGGATCTTCAGCTCTCGCTGGATCGGTTCGCAGCCGTGTGTGAAGCGACTGGGATGAGAATCAGCACCTCCAAGTCCGAGTCCATGGTTCTCGCCCGGAAAAGGGTGGAGTGCCATCTCCGGGTTGGGGAGGAGATCTTGCCCCAAGTGGAGGAGTTCAAGTACCTCGGAGTCTTGTTCACGAGTGAGGGAAGAGTGGATCGTGAGATCGACAGGCGGATCGTTGCGGCGTCTTCAGTAATGCGGACGCTTTTATCGATCCGTTGTGGTGAAGAAGGAGCTGAGCCGGAAGGCAAAGCTCTCAATTTACCGGTCGATCTACGTTCCCATCCTCACCTATGGTCATGAGCTTTGGGTTATGACCGAAAGGACAAGATCACGGGTACAAGCGGCCGAAATGAGTTTCCTCCGCCGGGTGGCGGGGCTCTCCCTTAGAGATAGGGTGAGAAGCTCTGCCATCCGGGGGGAGCTCAAAGTAAAGCCGCTGCTCCTCCACATCGAGAGGAGCCAGATGAGGTGGTTCGGGCATCTGGTCAGGATGCCACCCGAACGCCTCCCTAGGGAGGTGTTTAGGGCACGTCCGACCGGTAGGAGGCCGCGGGGAAGACCCAGGACACGTTGGGAAGACTATGTCTCCCAGCTGGCCTGGGAACGCCTCGGGGTCCCACAGGAAGAGCTGGACGAAGTGGCTGGGGAGAGGGAAGTCTGGGCTTCCCTGCTTAGGCTGCTGCCCCTGCGACCCGACCTCGGATAAGCGGAAGAAGATGGATGGATGGATGGATGGATGGACAAGGACTGACATTTAACTACCAATGGCAGCCAGTATATTAAAACAGGACAAAGCACATCATAACGCAATACATACTCATACCCTTAGTGTATGAAAAATGCCAGTAAATTTGCAGTTTTTAACGGCAAACTTTGTTCTCTTGCAGGTTATTGTCACCACGCCTATGGAGATGTTGAAAATTCAGCTCCAAGACGCTGGACGTATTGGTGAGCAAATCCAAACAGTCATGACGGCGTGGCGCAGTGGGAGAGTGGCCGTGCGCAACCCGAGGGTCCCTGGTTCAATCCCCACCTAGTACCAACCTCGTCATGTCCGTTGTGTCCTGAGCAAGACACTTCACCCTTGCTCCTGATGGGTGCTGGTTAGCGCCTTGCATGGCAGCTCCCTCCATCAGTGTGTGAATGTGTGTGTGAATGGGTAAATGTGGAAGTAGTGTCAAAGCGCTTTGAGTACCTTTAAGGTAGAAAAGCGCTATACAAGTACAACCCATTTATCATTTATCATTTATGATGCCTCAGTGTTTGGGTGTTACATTGGAGAAACAGTGGCCTCTTGTGGTCTTCTTTGGGATTGCAAAAACTTTATCCTCGTTTCTTACACTAAGAAATACTTGGGAATGTACACTTTTAACCCTTTGATGCATAACATATGCACACCCCTTTTAATGCACAACATGGGTAAAAAATGACCCGCATCAATTTCCCATGTTATTTCATGCTGCCTGATTGTTTCTTTGCTGTATCTTTTGAAATCAATGTATTTTATAATTTAATAATTCAAGTATTCTTTAAAAATCTTGTTTTTGATTACCACAAATCATTATTTATATTTTTCCTACCATACCTTATGAACAAAAGTATTTTTTGTAATACTACATCAAGTCAGCTGTCGCGGAGGCAAAAACTCGGACATGGGAGGAGTTCGGGGAAGCCATGGAAAACGACTTCCGGACGGCTTCGAAGCGATTCTGGACCACCATCCTCCGCCTCAGGAAGGGGAAGCAGTGCAATGTCAACACCGTGTATGGTGGGGATGGTGTTCTGCTGACCTCGACTGCGGATGTTGTGGATCGGTGGAGGGAATACTTCGAAGACCTCCTCAATCCTACCAGCACGTCTTCCTATGAGGAAGCAGGGCCTGGGGAATCTGTGGTGGGCTCTCCTATTTCTGGGGCTGAGGTTGCCGAGGTAGTTAAAAAGCTCCTCGGTGGCAAGGCCCCGGGGATGGATGAGATCCGCCCGGAGTTCCTTAAGGCTCTGGATGTTGTGGGGCTGTCTTGGTTGACAAGACTCTGCAACATCGCGTGGACATCGGGGGTGGTACCTCTGGATTGGCAGACCGGGGTGGTGGTTCCTCTCTTTAAGAAGGGGAACCGGAGGGTGTGTTCCAACTATCGTGGGATCACACTCCTCAGCCTTCCCGGTAAGGTCTATTCAGGTGTACTGGAGAGGAGGCTACGCCGGATAGTCCAACCTCGGATTCAGGAGGAACAGTGTGGTTTTCGTCCTGGTCGTGGAACTGTGGACCAGCTCTATACTCTCGGCAGGGTCCTTGAGGGTGCATGGGAGTTTGCTCAACCAGTCTACATGTGCTTTGTGGACTTGGAGAAGGCATTCGACCGTGTACCCCGGGAAGTCCTGTGGGGAGTGCTCAGAGAGTATGGGGTAACGGACTGTCTTATTGTGGCGGTTCGCTCTCTGTATAATCAGTGTCAGAGCTTGGTCCGCATTGCCGGCAGTAAGTCGGACTCGTTTCCAGTGAGGGTTGGACTCCGCCAAGGCTGCCCTTTGTCACCCATTCTGTTCATAACCTTTATGGACAGAATTTCTAGGCGCAGTCAAGGCGTTGAGGGTATCTGGTTTGGTGGCTGCAGGATTAGGTCTCTGCTTTTTGCAGATGATGTGGTCCTGATGGCTTCATCTGGCCAAGATCTTCAGCTCTCACTGGATCGGTTCGCAGCCGAGTGTGAAGCGACTGGGATGAGAATCAGTACCTCCAAATCCGAGTCCATGGTTCTCGCCCAGAAAAGGGTGGAGTGCCATCTCCGGGTTGGGGAGGAGATCTTGCCCCAAGTGGAGGAGTTCAAGTACCTCGGAGTCTTGTTCACGAGTGAGGGAAGAGTGGATGGTGAGATCGACAGGCGGATCGGTGCGGCGTCTTCAGTAATGCGGACGCTGTATCGATCCGTTGTGGTGAAGAAGGAGCTGAGCCAGAAGGCAAAGCTCTCGATTTACCGGTCGATCTACGTTCCCATCCTCACCTATGGTCATGAGCTTTGGGTCATGACCGAAAGGACAAGATCACGGGTACAAGCGGCCGAAATGAGTTTCCTCCGCCGGGTGGCGGGGCTCTCCCTTAGAGATAGGGTGAGAAGCTCTGTCATCCGGGGGGAGCTCAAAGTAAAGCCGCTGCTCCTCCACATCGAGAGGAGCCAGATGAGGTGGTTCGGGCATCTGGTCAGGATGCCACCCGAACGCCTCCCTCGGGAGGTGTTTCGGGCACGTCCGACCGGTAGGAGGCCACGGGAAGACCCAGGACACGTTGGGAAGACTATGTCTCCCGGCTGGCCTGGGAACGCCTCGGGATCCCCCGGGAGGAGCTGGACGAAGTGGCTGGGGAGAGGGAAGTCTGGGCTTCCCTGCTTAGGCTGCTGCCCCCGCGACCCCACCTCGGATAAGCGGAAGAAGATGGATGGATGGATGGATACTACATCAAGTTTACACACATGGGTCAAAAATGACCCGTTATCCAAGTGCGATTTAAAAATGGAGGAAGGCATATTACAAAAATATTTTACTTCAAATACTTATTTTAGATGTGATTCGGGCCAAACAATCATACATTTATTGTTTGAAACCTGTTTATTTGTCATTTTGGCAAACATCTGGCAGTAACAAAAATAAACTTGTGAATTAGACCAACGTAAAATAAAATTGTCAATTCAGTTCTTATGATTCTTTTATTCTTTATTAGTTAGTTATCAGATTCCTCACATGTAGCACACATTATCACTGTGCGTTTGTGCTCCTTGCACACAGATTTCTTGCACTGCGAACACCAGCTGCTGACTTTTCTGTCTTTGGCAGCTGGGCAGATCGCACACCTCTTCCTCTTCGCCGCGCCCTTCTGTCTTATGTCCTCTTCTGGTTGGGTGGTGACTATGGTTTGTTTTTCTATCCCGCATCTTCCCATTGCCTTTATGATATGCTTTTGGAGTGTGGGTGTGCCCTCCATGCGGCTCTTCATATGTGGCATGACCAGCTCTTTGCCTAGCTCCTTGATGCATTGGTGCCTGGTCCTCTTGTCGTCAAACCGTATGAAGCGGCGGATATCCTCATATCTGCTGAGCCCCATGGTGGCCTTGTACATTGGATTTTGCAGCGGATCCAGAAACAGCTCCCGCAAGGCCACATCCCAGCTCTTGTCCCCCCCTGAAAGGAGGGTCAAACCAATAATGGCCATGAATTCCTCTTTCTTGACACTTCTCCACGTTTTCCCTTTAGCTGCGGCTGCTCTTTGTCCCTCTAAGTTGGTGCATTTTAGAACCTCCTCAATGATGTTGTCACTGATGAACATATCCCATGCATCTTTCGGTGAAACAGCTCTTGATCCGGGTGTAGGTCCTGGGCAGCTTCTGACCCTCAGAATGTTATGGCTTCTTGTTCTGCTGGAAGTGGGGGGATTCTCATTCCAGTAAGACCCATTTTTACTCAGTCTATTAAACTGGGTCTGTGCTTCCTCTTCTGAGGATTCATCATCAGATGAGTCACCTATGTCTATGTCTTCTTCATCTAGGAGAGCTGGATTTGAAGACACACCCACACCTTCAGCTTGATCCTGGGGCACATAGTCCGGGTCATCATCCTCAGATATTTCAGACTCCGAATCATTTCCAATCGCCTCCTCATCTGGTTCTTCATCCAGCATCCTGAGAACCATCTCAGCTGTAAATCTTTTAGCCATACTCTGGATAAAGCAAATCAAACGTACAATACTGTAAAATGCACATCAATCTAAATTTCTATCTTGAGTTTTATGTTGGTGACCCAGCTATAAGATTAGTTTAGCTAACAAGAATATGTCAACAGTTAGCTAATAGTATTGTAAATATTTCCCTTTCTGACAAGTGATGCACTAAATTATGCCAACTCTCTCACAAGCAGTGACGTGCGGTGAGGTTCATGACTGGTGAGGCACTGACTTCATCACAGTCAGATTTACAAACATATGAACCCTAAAGAGTATCTTATTCACCATTTGATTGGCAGCAGTTAACGGGTTATGTTTAAAAGCTCATACCAGCATTCTTCCCTGCTTGGCACTCAGCATCAAGGGTTGGAATTGGGTGTTATTAAATCACCAAAAATTATTCCCGGGCGCGGCGCCGCTGCTGCCCACTGCTCCCCTCACCTCCCAGGGGGTGATCAAGGGGATGGGTCAAATGCAGAGGACAAATTTCATTACACCTAGTGTGTGTGTGACAATCATTGGTACTTTAACTTAACTTTAACTTTACACATACAAACTGTAGCACACAAAAAAGCACATTTAATTCAAAAAACGTTATTATGGTCTTACCTTTACTTATAAAATAAAACCATGAGCCGCTGTTGTGCTGGATTAATGCACCCCCTGATTGGAGTGTTATATCAACTAAAGCCCTCACTTAAACTTTCCACGTGCAAGATTGAATCTATTTAAAAAAGTGTAACCGAGGGTTTATAAATGTCGCCTATACTGTATGAAACTACAAAATAACAAACACGGAGGCTCCAGTTTACACGAGGACCACTTTATTTACCTTCTTTCAAAAACTTCCACTCCACTCCAACGTGTCACTTCCGCTCTTGGCGCCTTCAAAATAAGAGCTCAAGGCATATACTGTACAACAGCGCATAACAGGAACTTAACATCACAAAGAGGAAAGCCCATAAAAATATGTTACAAAAGTTATTTAATAAGAAGCCAAAAAGTGCAAAAACAATAATGTTCGGGTTGGAGGAGTTGTGAATTAGGTACACCTGCAGTGTGCAGGTGTGCCTAATGTTGTGGCCCTGCAGTCATTCACAACTCCTCCAACACGAACATTATTGTTTTTGCACTTTTTGGCTTCTTATGAAATAACTTTTTTAAATAGATTCAATCTTGCACGTGGAAAGTTTAAGTGTGGGCTTTAGTTGATATAACACTCCCGTCAGGGGTTGCCGTGCATTCTACGTCGGGGGTGCAGGAGGCGGGGCTACTGGAGCCTCAGCCAGTGCGTCTTTTGCAGCCGTTTTATGATCGCTCAGCACAAGAAATACTTTACACACATACAGTTGTTGACAAAATACACTGCACATTACATACCTCAGCTAACTAAACTATGGAAATGTATAATATAATTCATATAGCAATACGGTCTCACTGCACAGCAGGCCAGCAGTTAGCCGAGTCCGCAATCCATGGTGAGGCACAACTGAGTGACGTGCCTCAACTGGCTGCTGTTCACCGCACCGTCTCTTCTCAGTATTTGAACGGCAAATGTGAAAATTCAGCGATTTTAAATAAAAATAATCTAAAACTGGTGAAGTTAAATGGAAAATAACTTTATAGTATAATCACTGGATACATATAACAATTTAATAACGTTTTTTTCTTTTTACATTTTTTTTCTTTCCATGATGGCAGGTGAGGCCCTGCCTCACCTGCCTCTAGTGACTGCACGTCACTGCTCACAAGGCATCAAATATTTTCTTAAGTAGAACAATTGTAAAAGAACTTACTTACTTATCAGATGTTCAAAGGTGTTGAGTAGAAAAATGTGTCAAGTGAGCAGTTGTCCGCACCAAATACATTCCTAATTGCAAAAATGCTCAAATTCAAAAGGTTCCTACCAAATGTCACAGTGAATGCAGGTGGGTCATTTCTGACCCATGTGTGTGAAGTTGATGTATGAATACAAAAGCTGTGCTTGTTCATAGAGTAAGAAAGGAAACATAAAAAATATGATTTTAGCTGAACAAAAACATGATATTTACTGAATATATGTGATAGTAAACGATAAAATACATTTATTTGAAATATATAGCAAAGCAACACTCAGGCTAACATGAAATAACATAGAAAATAGATGTGGGTCATTTTTGACCCATGTTGTGCATTGGAAGGGTAGTAATACAAAAATCATTTTTATTCAAAAATTATGAAGAGAAAGAATAAAATAACAATGTTTAATGACCAAAAACAAGTTAATTGAGGAATACCTGGAATACTGAAAGATTACATTCAATTATTGCAAAGAAACAGATAATAAAAACTTGGTTGGGTCACATTTGACCCATGTTATGCATCAAAGGGTTAACCCCAATTTGTTTGTTTTCTTCTAATGCATTATAATATGGTATAGTAGTTAAACATAAATTTTCATTATACTGTATATTTTTCTGGTATTTGGCTGCATGTGGCACAAATTTTGACATTTTAAATGATCAAATATGTTTTTTTGCTGTATAAAGTGTCATGATCCTGTTTTGTGTTTTCTGTTTGTTTTGGACTCCTTGAGTTCCTGTTTGTGCACCTCCTGAGTTTAGTCACCATGGTTACTTATGATTTTCATTAGGGATGTCCGATAATGGCTTTTTGCCGATATCCGATATTCCGATATTGTCCAACTCTTTAATTACCGATACCGATATCAACCGATACCGATATCAACCGATATATACAGTCGTGGAATTAACACATTATTATGCCTAATTTGGACAACCAGGTATGGTGAAGATAAGGTAATTTTTAAAACAATTAATAAAATAATATAAATAAATTAAAAACATTTGCTTGAATAAAAAAGAAAGTAAAACAATATAAAAACAGTTACATAGAAACTAGTAATTAATGAAAATGAGTAAAATTAACTGTTAAAGGTTAGTACTATTAGTGGACCACAATGATGTGTGCTTACGGACTGTATCCCTTGCAGACTGTATTGATATATATTGATATATAATGTAGAAACCAGAATATTAATAACAGAAAGAAACAACCCTTTTGTGTGAATGAGTGTAAATGGGGGAGGTTTTTTTTTTTGGGTTGGTGCACTAATTGTAAGTGTATTTTGTGTTTTTTATGTTGATTTAATACAAAAAAAAAAAACATGATACCGATAATAAAAAAAACGATACCAATAATTTCCGATATTACATTTTAAAGCATTTATCGGCCAATAATATCGGCAGGGCGATATTATTGGACATCTCTAATGTGTACCCCTTTCATATATCGCATTTAGTTCCCACTAAAACATTCACATGTTGCACAATGAGATGTAAACCTGGGATCATGTGTACATTCCTGTAACTTTCTGTTTGTAAAATATACCTTTATTAGTATTTCTTTCATATAGTAACTAGGGATGTCCGATAATGGCTTTTTGCCGATATCCGATATTCCGATATTGTCCAACTCTTTAATTACCGATACCGATATCAACCGATACCGATATCAACCGATATATACAGTCGTGGAATTAACACATTATTATGCCTAATTTGGACAACCAGGTATGGTGAAGATAAGGTACTTTTAAAAAAATGTATAAAATAAAATAAGATAAATAAATTAAAAACATTTTCTTGAATAAAAAAGAACATTAAACAATATAAAAACCGTTACATAGAAACTAGTAATTAATGAAAATGAGTAAAATTAACTGTTAAAGGTTAGTACTATTAGTGGACCAGCAGCACGCACAATCATGTGTGCTTACGGACTGTATCCCTTGCAGACTGTATTGATATATATTGATATATAATGTAGGAACCAGAATATTAATAACAGAAAGAAACAACCCTGTGGAATGGGGGAGTTTTTTTTGGGGGGGGTTGGTGCACTAATTGTAAGTGTATTTTGTGTTTTTTATGTTGATTTAATACAAAAAAACAAAACACGGCAGGACGATATTATTGGACATCTCTAATGTGTACCCCTTTCATATATCGTATTTAGTTCCCACTAAAACATTCACATGTTGCACAATGAGATGTAAACATGGGATCATGTGTACATTCATGTAACTTTCTGTTTGTAAAATATACCTTTATTAGTATTTCTTTCATATAGTAACTAGGGATGTCCGATAATGGCTTTTTGCCGATATCCGATATTCCGATATTGTCCAACTCTTTAATTACCGATTCCGATATCAACCGATACCGATATCAACCGATATATACAGTCGTGGAATTAACACATTATTATGCCTAATTTGGACAACCAGGTATGGTGAAGATAAGGTACTTTTAAAAAAATTTATAAAATAAAATAAGATAAATAAATTAAAAACATTTTCTTGAATAAAAAAGAAAGTAAAACAATATAAAAACCGTTACATAGAAACTAGTAATTAATGAAAATGAGTAAAATTAACTGTTCAAGGTTAGTACTATTAGTGGACCAGCAGCACGCACAATCATGTGTGCTTACGGACTGTATCCTGGGAGACTGTATTGATATATATTGATATATAATGTAAGAACCAGAATATTAATAACAGAAAGAAACAACCCTTTTGTGTGAATGAGTGTAAATGGGGGAGTTTTTTTTGGGGTTGGTGCACTAATTATAAGTGTATCTTGTGTTTTATATGTTGATTTAATAAAAAAAAAAAAAAAAAAAAAAAAAATACCGATAATAAAAAAAACGATACCGATAATTTCCGTTATTACATTTTAACGCATTTATCGGCCGATAATATCGGACATCCCTAATTTTCACCTGCCTCTGTTGTTCGGGACACTCACCTGTTTGTAATCAAGAGACACTATTTAAGCCTGCCTTTGCTGGTCACCCATCCTGGCGTCATTGTTTTGCCTCATGCCTTGCCACGTAAGTCGTGTTAGTTTCATGCCACAGTTCCCTGAGTATTCCATGTCCATAGTTTATGCTAAGTATTCGCTTCACGCAGCCTTGTCTACATAAGTCTTGTTTAATTTCATGCCACAGTTTCGTGAGGTTTCATGCCTATAGTTCCATGTTTCCTGCCCTATGTTTTTGCCTTAGCTTCTGCGTGCGATAGGCACGCTTGCCTTTGTTTTGTAAGGTGGATGATTTTGGATAATTACATCATGTTTTTACCTGCACGCCTTGTCCGGAGTAGTCCGTTTTCATCCCGGGAAAACGAACCGCGCAGTAAGCCGCAACCAAACTGTGACAGAATGAAGCCAGCATTCAGTTTTCCCGCAACGGACGTGGAGGAGATGGATGAAGGTACGTGGGAGGTGTTGCGCACAATGGAGGCGGAGACTCTTCGCTATTCCCCCTTGGAGCGGCAGGACCTGTTATGGGGTCCTAACGGAAAGTTGGTCCCAATCAACTCCGTAAGGCCCGAGGACATTGCCACACCTCCGCAGTACCGGACGCGTCAGCGAAGACGGAAGCCGTCCAAAAGGGCTTCACTTCGCTGCCAGGACGCGCCACTCCCTCAGACTCCTCCTCCGGTACACAGCACGCCACAAGCTGCCCAGTCTTCCCCTGATGACGTCACTCCGTCCACTGCTGATGACGTCATGGACCAGGATTTTTTTTTCTTCTGAATTCTGTTTTTTTCTGTCAGCCACCCCCAAAAGACGCTGGATCCTTTATAAAACATTATCAGAAAATGTTTTTGGAAATTAGAGCTAGTCAGTCCAAGCCACCTAATTTTCAAGCTCCGGCCCCCAAGACTCAAGCCCCGCCCACGTCACAGACCTTTTCTTTTTGTCCGCCCACACAACCTCAGGTGGGGGATAGAAATAGACTTTTTGGACAATTTAAAGGTATTCGTCCTGGTCGTGGAACTGTGGACCAGCTCTGTACTCTCGTCAGGGTCCTTGAGGGTGCATGGGAGTTTGCCCAACCAGTCTACATGTGTTTTGTGGACTTGGAGAAGGCATTCGACCGTGTCCCTCGGGAAGTCCTGTGGGGAGTGCTCAGAGAGTATGGGGTTTCAGACTGTCTGATTGTGGCGGTCCGCTCCCTGTATGATCAGTGTCAGAGCTTGGTTCGCATTGCCGGCAGTAAGTCGGACACGATTCCGGTGAGGGTTGGACTCCGCCAAGGCTGCCCTTTGTCACCGATTCTGTTCATAACTTTGATGGACAGAATTTCTAGGCGCAGTCAAGGCGTTGAGGGGATCTGGTTTGGTGGCTGCAGGATTAGGTCTCTGCTTTTTGCAGATGATGTGGTCCTGATGGCTTCATCTGGCCAGGATCTTCAGCTCTCACTGGATCGGTTCGCAGCCGAGTGTGAAGCGACTGGGATGAGAATCAGCACCTCCAAGTCCGAGTCCATGGTTCTCGCCCGGAAAAGGGTGGAGTGCCATCTCCGGGTTGGGGAGGAGATCTTGCCCCAAGTGGAGGAATTCAAGTACCTCGGAGTCTTGTTCACGAGTGACGGAAGAGTGGATCGTGAGATTGACAGGCGGATCGGTGCGGCGTCTTCAGTAATGCGGACGCTGTATCGATCCGTTGTGGTGAAGAAGGAGCTGAGCCAGAAGGCAAAGCTCTCAATTTACCGGTCGATCTACGTTCCCATCCTCACCTATGGTCATGAGCTTTGGGTTATGACCGAAAGGACAAGATCACGGGTACAAGCGGCCCAAATGAGTATCCTCCGCCGGTTGGCGGGGCTCTCCCTTAGAGATAGGGTGAGAAGCTCTGCCATCCGGGGGGAGCTCAAAGTAAAGCCGCTGCTCCTCCACATCGAGAGGAGCCAAATGAGGTGGTTCGGGCATCTGGTCAGGATGCCACCCGAGCGCCTCCCTAGGGAGGTGTTTAGGGCACGTCCAACTGGTAGGAGGCCACGAGGAAGACCCAGGACACGTTGGGAAGACTATGTCTCCCGGCTGGCCTGGGAACGCCTCGGGATCCCCCGGGAGGAGCTGGACGAAGTGGCTGGGGAGAGGGAAGTCTGGGCTTCCCTGCTTAGGCTGCTGCCCCCGCGACCAAACCTCGGATAAGCGGAAGAAGATGGATGGATGGACAATTTAAAGGGGAGGAGTCTACCCCCCTCCTGACCTCCCTCCACCAAAGTAGAGTGGACCACTATACTGTAGCACTGAGGGACTTAATTCATACCGTAAAAGCAATAAATTTATAGCTTCAGGTGTTTATTTAGGGCAACTTTAAAGTGGACGGGATGCTATTTCGGAGCATATTGTTTATTGTTTATTGAATGGATCCCCATTAGCTGACGCCAAGGCGACTGCTAGTCTTCCTGGGGTCCATATAGGAGCATACAAAATAAAAATACAAAGAATACATGCAATAACAGACATTATACAATGAAAAACATAAGATAAAAAGCTAGTTAAAACCAGTATTAAAAATTCACGTCATGTGGGCAGCTGCAATAGGTGTATCTTCAAAGCTGTCTTGAATGACAATTTACTTTGTGAGAGATTAATGTGAGATGGCAAACCATTCCAGAATGATGTACATCTATACATGACTGTATGTTTGAGGAGATTGGTCCTGGGAGCAGGAAGTGCCAAATAGTCATTGCTGGCATTCCTAGTGTCATGAATATGTGTCTTAGTTGATTTTAAAAACTGTTTGTAAAAGTAATCTGGTGATTGATCTAACATGATAGTTCTAAAGAACATAAGGAGACTACAATGCATCTTTTGTTCAACAGACAACCAGGACAGGCGTGAATGCATAAATGAAATATTAGTGTGCAAAGTAGCAGTCGAGCCGCTCTGTTCTGAGCAAGTTGCAGTTTGTTCAGGTCAGACTTAGTCGTAGCGGACCATATTATAGGACAGTAATGAAGATGACAGAAAACCAAGGACTGTATGACTTGAGCCATTGTTGAAGATGTCAAGAAGGTGGAGCACTTCCTGACCATGGCTAAACCTCTTCCCATTTTCATTGAAATACCATCAATATGATGGGACCATGACAGTTGACTGTCTAACAGCACACCAAACAGTTTTGCTTTTTTAACCTGCTCAATACGTATGTCTGACATTAAAATATGAAGCTGTGGGTCATCAACAAGCATATGCCTGGATCCAAAAAGAATGCTTTTTGTTTTGTCAATATTCACAACAAGTTTACTATCATTTACCCAGCGTGCCACTCTCTCCAGGTCCTGATTGAAGTTATTTTCTAGGTCATTTAATGTAGATGCAGTACTGTATAGAGTTGTGTCATCTGCATACATAACCATATTGGTGTTTGTTGTAACACTGGGAAGATCATTAGTAAAAATAATAAAAAGTAAAGGACCTAAGCAGCTTCCTTGAGGCACGCCGCAGTAATTGTACTTGCGTTCGGATAGGCCAGCATTAAAACACACTCTCTGTGATCTTCCTGATAGATAGCTCAACATCCAAGAAAGTGACATACTATTAAAACCATATTTTCTCAGTTTGGAGATCATTATGTTGTGATCTATGACATCGAATGCCGCACTAAAGTCAATCAGGACAGTACCAACCATCTTCCTGACATCCATTTGTGACAGCCAGTCATCAGTCAGTTGAGCTAGAGCAGTTGAGTGACCTTGCCTATGAGCATGCTGGGAACCCGACATCAGTTTGTTGTAGGTAAAGTAATCTTGAATTTGTTTGAAAACAACTTTTTCCATCAATTTACCAAGAACAGGAAGTATGCTTATTGGTCTACTGTTTTTACCAGTAAAATCTTTATTTTTGTCCTTTGGTAGAGGGATGACCTTTGCCTCCTTCCAAACCCCAGGACAGACTCCATATCTTAATGATTTATTAAATATATGACAAATCGGAGTTGATACATGGCATGCTGCCATACTTGCCAACCTTGAGACCTCCGATTTCGGGAGGGGGGGGGGGGCGTGGTTGGGGGCGGGGTTAAGAGGGGAGGAGTATATTTACAGCTATAATTCACTAAGTCAAGTATTTCATATTATATATATATATATATATATATATATATATATATATATATATATATATATATATATATATATATATATATACACACAAGTAATACTTGACTTTCAGTGAATTCTAGCTATAAATATATATTTATTTTATTATATATATATATCCATCCATCCATTTTCTACCGCTTATTCCCTTTGGGGTCGCGGGGGGTGCTGGAGCCTATCTCAGCTACAATCAGGCGGAAGGCGGGGTACACCCTGGACAAGTCGCCACCTCATCGCAGGGCCAACACAGATAGACGGACAACATTCACACTCACATTCACACACTAGGGCCAATTTTTGTGTTGCCAATCAACTTATCCCCAGGTGCATGTCTTTGGAAGTGGGAGGAAGCCGGAGTACCCGGAGGGAACCCACGCAGTCACGGGGAGAACATGCAAACTCCACACAGAAAGATCCCGAGCCCGGGATTGAACCCAAGACTACTCAGGACCTTCGTATACATCAAAATAAATACTTGAATTTCAGTGTTCATTTATTTACACATATACACACAGATAGCACTCATCTACTCATTGTTGAGTTGAAGGTTGAATTGTCCATCCTTGTTCTATTCTCTGTCACTATTTTTCTAACCATGCTGATGATGCATTGATGTGTGGCACGCACAAAAGTGCTTTCATCAAATGCACTAGATGGCAGTATTGTCCTGTTTAAGAGTGTCACAACATTGCTGTTTACGGCAGACGAACTGCTTTACGGTAGACGTGACTGCTGTTGTTGTGTGTTGTTGCCGCGCTGGGTCTGGGAGGACGTTAATGAAACTGCCTAACAATAAACCCACATAAGAAACCAAGAACTCGCCCTCTATCATTCTACAGTTATAACGTGATTGGGCAGGTACGCTGTTTATTTTGTGGGAAAGCGGACTCAGGTCAGCATGGACCTGAGTCCGCTTGAATTTCAGGAGATTTTCGGGAGAAAATTTGTCCCGGGAGGTTTTTGGGAGAGGTGCTGAATTTCGGGAGTCTCCCGGAAAATCCGGGAGGGTTGGCAAGTGAATGCCGCAATTCTTAACAATTTGCCATATAGCATGTCCGTCCCAGCAGGTTTATCAGATGGCAGTGATAACAACAATTTCTCAATATCAGAACTACTAACTGGTACAAAATCGAACGTGCAGTTTTTACCCTTCATATGATAACGGTTTATATTAGGGGTGTCAAAGTTAATGCGTTAACGCATGCAATTAATAACACAAAATATTGCATTAATCGTCTATAAACACAGATTAATCATGCAATTGAATCTGACTGCACTTTCCTTCAACAGCGAATGGTGGCAGCAGCGTGGGTTGTTGTACGGTCAATGCATACGCCAGCGCAAAGATGAGTGAGGCAGATGGTTTCAAAATAAACCCCGGCAGAACTAATTTGCATAAATTGTAGAGATGAGTTTTCTAATCATCCAAACACAACAAGTCTAAAATAGTATCTAGAAGAAAAACATGTTTTTAGGCAGCCGCTAACAGGAATGCTACTATTTCATTGAACATAGTTTGGTGCCGTTTACCCATGCTGATGTCGTCAACAGAAATAGCACAGTTAAGTTAAGCAACACTTTTTCTTAGAACTGCAATTAATCAACATTTATATGTGTGATTAATATGAATAAAAAATTTAATAATTTGATACTACTAGTTTGTATATATCTGTGGAGTAGTGATAAAAACCAAGGACCCAGATTTCCCTCGCCCGGACGTGGGTCACCGGGGCCCCCCTCTGGAGCCAGGCCCGGAGGTGGGGCATGATGGCGAGCGCCTGGTGGCCGGGCCTGTCCCCATGGGGCCCGGCCGGGCACAGCCCGAAGAGGCAACGTGGGTCCCCCCTCCAATGGGCTCACCACCCATAGCAGGGGTCATAGAGGTCGGGTGCGATGTGAGCTGGGCGGAAGCCGAAGGCAGGGCACTTGGCGGTCCGATCCTCGGCTACAGAAGCTAGCTCTTGGGACGTGGAACGTCACCTCGCTGGGGGGGAAGGAGCCTGAGCTAGTGCGCGAGGTGGAGAAGTTCCGGCTAGATATAGTCGGACTCACTTCGACGCACAGCAAGGGCTCTGGAACCAGTTCTCTCGAGAGGGGCTGGACTCTCTTCCACTCTGGCGTTGCCGGCAGTGAGAGGCGACGGGCTGGGGTGGCAATTCTTGTTTCCCCCCGGCTCAGAGCCTGTACGTTGGAGTTCAACCCGGTGGACGAGAGGGTAGCTTCCCTCCGCCTTCGGGTGGGTGAACGGGCCCTGACTGTGGTTTGCGCTTACGCGCCAAACCGCAGCTCAGAGTACCCACCCTTTTTGGATTCACTCGAGGGAGTACTTGAGAGTGCTCCCCCGGGTGATTCCCTCGTTCTACTGGGGGACTCATGTTGGCAACGACAGTGAAACCTGGAGAGGCGTGATTGGGAAGAATGGCTGCCCGGATCTGAACCTGAGCGGTGTTTTGTTATTGGACTTTTGTGCCCGTCACAGATTGTCCATAACGAACACCATGGATTTGCGGCCTCATGTTTTGGACACTCGGGTGAAGAGAGGGGCGGAGCTTTCTACCGATCACCACCTGGTGGTGAGTTGGCTGCGATGGTGGGGGAGGATGCCGGACAGACCTGGCAGGCCCAAACGCATTGTGAGGGTTTGCTGGGAACGTCTGGCAGAGTCTCCTGTCAGAGAGAGTTTCAATTCCCACCTCCGGAAGAACTTTGAACATGTCACGAGGGAGGTGCTGGACATTGAGTCTGAATGGACCATGTTCCGCGCCTCTATTGTCGAGGCGGCTGATTGGAGCTGTGGCCGCAAGGTAGTTGGTGCTTGTCGTGGCGGTAATCCTAGAACCCGTTGGTGGACACCGGCGGTGAGGGATGCCGTCAAGCTGAAGAAGGAGTCCTATCGGATTCTTTTGGCTCATAGGACTCCTGAGGCAGCGGACAGGTACCGACAGGCCAAGCGGTGTGCGGCTTCAGCGGTCACAGAGGCAAAAACTCGGACATGGGAGGAGTTCGGGGAAACCATGGAAAACGACTTCCGGACGGCTTCGAAGCAATTCTGGACCACCATCCGCCTCCTCAGGAAGGGGAAGCAGTGCACTATCAACACCGTGTATGGTGAGGATGGTGTTCTGCTGACCTCGACTGCAGATGTTGTGGATCGGTGGAGGGAATACTTCGAAGACCTCCTCAATCCCACCAACACGTCTTCCTATGAGGAAGCAGTGCCTGGGGAGTCTGTGGTGGGCTCTCCTATTTCTGGGGCTGAGGTTGCTGAGGTAGTTAAAAAGCTCCTCGGTGGCAAGGCCCCAGGGGTAGATGAGATCCGCCCGGAGTTCCTTAAGGCTCTGGATGCTGTGGGGCTGTCTTGGTTGACAAGACTCTGCAGCATCGCGTGGACATCGGGGGCGGTACCTCTGGATTGGCAGACCGGGGTGGTGGTTCCTCTCTTTAAGAAGGGGAACCGGAGGGTGTGTTCTAACTATCGTGGGATCACACTCCTCAGCCTTCCCGGTAAGGTCTATTCAGGTGTACTGGAGAGGAGGCTACGCCGGATAGTCGAACCTCGGATTCAGGAGGAACAGTGTGGTTTTCGTCCTGGTCGTGGAACTGTGGACCAGCTCTATACTCTCGGCAGGGTCCTTGAGGGTGCATGGGAGTTTGCCCAACCAGTCTACATGTGTTTTGTGGACTTGGAGAAGGCATTCGACCGTGTCCCTCGGGAAGTCCTGTGGGGAGTGCTCAGAGAGTATGGGGTATCGGACTGTCTGATTGTGACAGTCCGCTCCCTGTATGCTCAGTGCCAGAGCTTGGTCCGCATTGCCGGCAGTAAGTCGGACACGTTTCCAGTGAGGGTTGGACTCCGCCAAGGCTGCCCTTTGTCACCGATTCTGTTCATAACTTTTATGGACAGAATTTCTAGGCGCAGTCAAGGCGTTGAGGGGATCTGGTTTGGTGGCTGCAGGATTAGGTCTCTGCTTTTTGCAGATGATGTGGTCCTGATGGCTTCATCTGGCCAGGATCTTCAGCTCTCACTGGATCGGTTCGCAGCCGAGTGTGAAGCGACTGGGATGAGAATCAGCACCTCCAAGTCCGAGTCCATGGTTCTCGCCCGGAAAAAGGTGGAGTGCCATCTCCGGGTTGGGGAGGCGATCTTGCCCCAAGTAAAGGAGTTCAAGTACCTCGGAGTCTTGTTCACGAGTGAGGGAAGAGTGGATCGTGAGATCGACAGGCGGATCGGTGCGGCATCTTCAGTAATGCGGACGCTGTATCGATCCGTTGTGGTGAAGAAGGAGCTGAGCCGGAAGGCAAAGCTCTCAATTTACCGGTCGATCTACGTTCCCATCCTCACCTATGGTCATGAGCTTTGGGTTATGACCGAAAGGACAAGATCACGGGTACAAGCGGCCGAAATGAGTTTCCTCTGCCGGGTGGCGGGGCTCTCCCTTAGAGATAGGGTGAGAAGCTCTGTCATCCGGGAGGAGCTCAAAGTAAAGCCGCTGCTCCTCCACATCGAGAGGAGCCAGATGAGGTGGTTCGGGCATCTGGTCAGGATGCCTCCCGAACGCCTCCCTAGGGAGGTGTTTAGGGCACGTCCGACCGGTAGGAGGCCGCGGGGAAGACCCAGGACACGTTGGGAGAACTATGTCTCCCGGCTGGCCTGGGAACGCCTCGGGGTCCCACAGGAAGAGCTGGACGAAGTGGCTGGGGAGAGGGAAGTCTGGGCTTCCCTGCTTGGGCTGCTGCCCCCGCGACCCGACCTCGGATAAGCGGAAGAAGATGGATGGATGGATGGATAGTTTGTATATATCTGTGGAGTAGTGATGGGTCCGGCAACACCGATGCATCGGCGCATGCGTCGAGCTCATAGAGCAAAACCCTGTGTCGGTGCGCGTACCGCTTTTAGAAAGTCACGTGACCGATCATGTGCTGTTTTGGTCACGTGACCGATACGCGAACTGTTGCGCACTGACGCCTCCTCTGTGCCCTGTGAGCGGCTCTTTTCTACAGCCGGAGAAATAATAACTAAGAGAAATCGTCTAAAATGTAATACGTCGGAAAAACTTTTTTTTTTTTTTTTTAATAAAAATGTGTAAATAAATAAAATAAAAAAAATTCCCAGTCCACAATCATCCACAACACGTTCTCTTAGATTTCCATGTTATGATACATGTTCACATTATTTATTGACTGTATCTAAAAAAGATACAAATATATTTTTATTTAAATGAAGATATGAAATAATCCTAAATGAAATACAATGACTTGGTTTATATTATTGTATATACTAGGGCAGGGGTCACCAACGCGGTGCCCGCGGTCACCAGGTAGCCCGTAAGGACCAGATCAGTCGCCCGCTGGCCTGTTCTAAAAATAGCTCAAAGAGCAGCACTTACCAGTGAGCTGCCTCTATTTTTTAAATTGTATTTATTTACTAGCAAGCTGGTCTCGCTTTGCTCGACATTTTTAATTCTAAAAGAGACAAAACTCAAATAGAATTTGAAAATCCAAGAAAATATTTTAAAGACTTGGTCTTCACTTGGAATAAGCGGTAGAAAATGGATGGATGGATGGGTCTTCACTTGTTTAAATAAATTCATTTATTTTTTACTTTGCTTCTTATTACTTTTAGAAATACAATTTTAGAGAAAAAATACAACCTTAAAAATGATTTTAGGATTTTTAAACAAATATACCTTTTTACCTTTTAAATGTCTTCCTCTTCTTTCCTGACAATTTAAGTCAATGTTCAAGTAATTTTTTAAATTTTTTTATTGTAAAGAATAATAAATATTTTAGCTTCTGGTTTTTCGACGAAGAATATTTGTGAAATATTTCTTCAAACTTACTATGATTAAAATTCAAAAAAATTATTCTGGCAAATCTAGAAAATCTGTAGAATCAAATTTAAATCTTATTTCAAAGTATTTTGAATTTATTTTAAAATTTTTGTTCTGGAAAATCTAGAAGAAATACTGATTTGTCTTTGTTAGAAATATAGCTTGGTCCAATTTGTTAAATATTCTAACAAAGTGCAGATTGGATTTTAACCAATTTAAAACATGTCATCAAAATTCTAAAATGTATCTTAATGAGGAAAAATTACTAATGATGTTCCATAAATTCTTTTTTTAATTTTTTCAAAAAGATTCAAATTAGCTAGTTTTTCTCCTTTTTGTCGGTTGAATTTTGAATTTTAAAGAGTCGAAATTGAAGATAAACTGTTTCAAAATTTTATTTTAATTTTTTTCGTGTTTTCTCCTCTTTTAAACCGTTCAATTAAGTGTTTTTTTCATCATTTATTCTCTACAAAAAACCTTCCGTAAAAGGAAAAAAAAAATGTACGACGGAATGACAGACAGAAATACCCATTTTTTTATATATATAAATTTATTTATTTAGCTATTCTTGTTTAAATCACACTTACGTGTAACTTACAAATGACAATATATTTATTTATTTAAGTGTGTATCAAACTGGTAGCCCTTCGCATTAATCAGTACCCAAGAAGTAGTTTTTGGTTTCAAAAAGGTTGGTGACCCCTGTACTAGGGCATAAAATCAGTGTCAGTTGAGTCGGTCCATAGGTTGCCTGTAGGGATTTTTAATGTCCAGCAGATGTCAGTATTTAGTGACACAGTATCGACACAGTATCAATACAGTTTTGCAATGTGTCGAAACGCTTCATGAGGCCTCATCAACCCATCACTACTGTGGAGGTCTTGCTCCTCTGGGTTCTTTGGACCACCAGTCACCGACATCACCACTCCTTTTCAGAGTTAACAATAATGTTTATTTTACAATAAACGTGTTAGATCGTGCAAAGTCTTTGTGTGCTTTTCAGCAATTGTCTTTTTCCTCGATCGAGCACATGAATGGTTTTCCTTCAGAGTCGCCTGTCTTGCTCTCGCCCCCCTCGTGCTTCGCCAACCGCCATCAACAACAACTCCCCTCTCCTTCCCGACTGCTGCCTTTAACAGAGCGACAGGTGATCAGACAAACACTCTCAGCTGTGTCATCTACACACCTGCCGCTGATCTAGAAGCTGGTCCTGACACACCCCGCTTCGCTGCAGGTCTGCAGGCCACGCCCCCCCACAATATATATATTTTTTTACTTTAACCATACAATGATTTGGAGGGCATGATGAAGGGAAAAAAATAACTTTTTGACCACATGGCCATTTATTGTCAAGTATATTGCACAACACAGCGGCAACACACCAATGTAGTAGTACTGGTACGGAGCACATTGCTCACCCATCAATACAACTGATCAGTGCATTACAAACAACAGTATGGCAAGTGTGACACCAACAGCTAAGTAGCTCAAACAATTTTTTTAAAGTAGAGAAAGCTGCTGGATGCTTGAGATGCAGCTACTGCCATCTAGTGGAGTTTATAATTTTTCATGTGTGTGAGCAAACCCAAAAAGTCCCTGAGCATTGAGTGGAGTCCATGTGAGCAACATCACACGTGCACACTGTGGCTACACCAGCAGCACACCTGTCCCAAACCTGACTAAATAACAAGTTCCATCTCCATCCATCCATCCATTTTCTACCGCTTGTCCCTTTCGGGGTCGCGGGGGGTGCTGGAGCCTATCTCAGCTGCATTCGGGCGGAAGGCGGGGTACACCCTGAACAAGTCCCCACCTCATCGCAGGGCCAACACAGATAGACAGACAACATTCTCTTATTATTATAATCAAATGACTAATATAAGTGTTTTGGCCCACTTACAATGACAATAACAACAAATATTGTTTTTCATGAACTGTGTACTTGTATTGTTTGTCTGGGTGGAGGTCCTGCTTTGGAAATAATTTGTACCCCTTTCAGACATTGCATTTAGTTCCCATTAAAACATTCACATGTTGCACAATGAGATGTAAGCAGGGGATCGTGTGTACATTCCTGCAACTTCCTGTTTGTAAAAAATATATTTTTATTAGTATTTATTTAATATACTAACAGCATTTCATAATTAAGATTTATAAATTAAGATTCCTAATAAATGATATTAGAATAAGCACACATTTGATTGGTAAATCATAGTGTAACGACCTGGAATGACACTTTATGTGTGTTGTTGGAGTTGTCCGACTTTTTGTGTGGCTGTAAACGCATCACTGGCTAAGTGCCATATGTGCATGTGTTGGCGCAAGTGAGAAAGGGCGAGCGGCTGCTGTTGATATAACAAAGTTGCTTTTGGTCTGGTTTGTACTGCAGAAAATGACCAGTTTTGCTAGATATAATTTTTTTTACTAATGTTTTGGTGATTGTCATGTCTGTGTGATCATGTTTTTGTTTTGGTCATGTTCGGTTTTGTTTTTCACCATAGCAACCATTAGTTTTCACCTGTCACGTCACGCACCTGTTTCACGTTTTGAGTCACGCACCTGTTTTCGTTAATCATGTCTATAGTATTTAAGTTCATTGTTTTCAGTTTGTCGTTCTGACGACATCCCCACAATTATGCTCTACACACTCTTCATCCTTTTAGATCCTGTTTCATGTCCATCGTTCACGCTGCTCCTTTTTGTCCATGCCAAGTAAGTTCTGTTTATTATTGCCACAGTTAGTGTTTTTTGTTGTTCATAGTTTTTGCTTTTGTGCAAGTATATTTGGTTTCATAGTTTGTTCTCCGCCATTGTGCGCGCCTTTTGTTTACTTCCTTTTTTTGTAGTTTAAATAAAAATGTACTTACATTCCCGTCTCGCCCGAGCCAACTTTCCGTTGCATCCCGGAAAAGCAAACACCCAGGACCAAGTCATGACACTGATGTGTTTATGGCCGACAATAAAGAGTTTTGCTCAGTAAAGTGATGGATGGAATTCATGTCCTCAAAGCGTCTCGACAGACGTTACAATATTTGAACAATGATGACGAAAACTGTTTTCTCTGTCGTGTCCGTGTGTCGAAAATTGTTATGCGCTTATTTTTTTATTTGATTTTGTACGTGGCATAGATTTGCCGTGCGCAGAGGACGCTTGAGCAGTGCGCAATTGCACAGGCGTGCACCTTAGAGGGAACATTGCCTACAGCCACAGCTGTTAATGCCAATGTTTTTGACCCGGCTCTAACTAGGATTATTTATTTGTATTTCCTGTTATGGACCACAGTGTGTTTAATTTATCTGATCTGAAACCGAGTGGTGTTCTGTTATTGGACTTTTGTGCCCGTCACAGATTGTCCATAATGAACACCATGTTCGAACATAAGGGTGTCCATATGTGCACTTGGCACCAGGACACCCTAGGCCGCAGTTCCATGATCGACTTTGTAGTTGTGTCATCGGATTTGCGGCCTCATGTTTTGGACACTCGGGTGAAGAGAGGGGCGGAGCTTTCAACCGATCACCACCTGGTGGTGAGTTGGCTGCGATGGTGGGGGAGGATGCCGGACAGACCTGGCAGGCCCAAACGCATTGTGAGGGTTTGCTGGGAACGTCTGGCAGAGTCTCCTGTCAGAGAGAGTTTCAATTCCCACCTCCGGAAGAACTTTGAACATGTCACGAGGGAGGTGCTGGACATTGAGTCCGAGTGGACCATGTTCCGCACCTCTATTGTCGAGGCAGCTGATTGGAGCTGTGGCCGCAAGGTAGTTGGTGCCTGTCGTGGCGGTAATCCTAGAACCCGTTGGTGGACACCGGCGGTGAGGGATGCTGTCAAGCTGAAGAAGGAGTCCTATCGGGTTCTTTTGGCTCATAGGACTCCTGAGGCAGCAGACAGGTACCGACAGGCCAAGCGGTGTGCGGCTTCAGCGGTTGCTGAGGCAAAAACTCGGACATGGGAGGAGTTCGGCGAAGCCATGGAAAACGACTTCCGGACGGCTTCGAAGCGATTCTGGACCACCATCCGCCGCCTCAGGAAGAGGAAGCAGTGCACTATCAACACCGTGTATGGTGAGGATGGTGTTCTGCTGACCTCGACTGCGGATGTTGTGGATCGGTGGAGGGAATACTTCGAAGACCTCCTCAATCCCACCAACACGTCTTCCTATGAGGAAGCAGTGCCTGGGGAATCTGTGGTGGGCTCTTCTATTTCTGGGGCTGAGGTTGCTGAGGTAGTTAAAAAGCTCCTCGGTGGCAAGGCCCCGGGGGTGGATGAGATCCGCCCGGAGTTCATTAAGGCTCTGGATGCTGTGGGGCTGTCTTGGTTGACAAGACTCTGCAGCATCGCGTGGACATCGGGGGCGGTACCTCTGGATTGGCAGACCGGAGTGGTGGTTCCTCTCTTTAAGAAGGGGAACCGGAGGGTGTGTTCTAACTATCGTGGGATCACACTCCTCAGCCTTCCCGGTAAGGTCTATTTAGGTGTACTGGAGAGGAGGCTACGCCGGATAGTCGAACCTCGGATTCAGGAGGAACAGTGTGGTTTTCGTCCTGGTCGTGGAACTGTGGACCAGCTCTATACTCTCGGCAGGGTCCTTGAGGGTGCATGGGAGTTTGCCCAACCAGTCTACATGTGTTTTGTGGACTTGGAGAAGGCATTCGACCGTGTCCCTCGGGAAGTCCTGTGGGGAGTGCTCAGAGAGTATGGGGTATCGGACTGTCTGATTTTGGCGGTCCGCTCCCTGTATGATCAGTGTCAGAGCTTGGTCCGCATTGCCGGCAGTAAGTCGGACACGTTTCCAGTGAGGGTTGGACTCCGCCAAGGCTGCCCTTTGTCACCGATTCTGTTCATAACTTTTATGGACAGAATTTCTAGGCGCAGTCAAGGCGTTGAGGGGATCCGGTTTGGTGGCTGCAGGATTAGGTCTCTGCTTTTTGCAGATGATGTGGTCCTGATGGCTTCATCTGGCCAGGATCTTCAGCTCTCGCTGGATCGGTTCGCAGCCGAGTGTGAAGCGACTGGGATGAGAATCAGCACCTCCAAGTCCGAGTCCATGGTTCTCGCCCGGAAAAGGGTGGAATGCCATCTTCGGGTTGGGGAGGAGACCCTTCCCCAAGTGGAGGAGTTCAAGTATCTCGGAGTCTTGTTCACGAGTGAGGGAAGAGTGGATCGTGAGATCGACAGGCGGATCGGTGCGGCATCTTCAGTAATGCGGACGCTGTATCGATCCGTTGTGGTGAAGAAGGAGCTGAGCCGGAAGGCAAAGCTCTCAATTTACCGGTCGATCTACGTTCCCATCCTCACCTATGGTCATGAGCTTTGGGTTATGACCGAAAGGACAAGATCACGGGTACAAGCGGCCGAAATGAGTTTCCTCCGCCGGGTGGCGGGGCTCTCCCTTAGAGATAGGGTGAGAAGCTCTGTCATCCGGGGGGAGCTCAAAGTAAAGCCGCTGCTCCTCCACATGGAGAGGAGCCAGATGAGGTGGTTCGGGCATCTGGTCAGGATGCCACCCGATCGCCTCCCTCGGGAGGTGTTTAGGGCACGTCCGACCGGTAGGAGGCCACGGGGAAGACCCAGGACACGCTGGGAAGACTATGTCTCCCGGCTGGCCTGGGAACGCCTCGGGATCCCCCGGGAGGAGCTGGACGAAGTGGCTGGGGAGAGGGAAGTCTGGGCTTCCCTGCTTAGGCTGCTGCCCCCGCGACCCGACCTCGGATAAGCGGAAGAAGATGGATGGATGGATGGATAATGGAGGAATTGTTCTGTACTCCTTAGCGGCTCAGAGGAAGCTGATGCCAGAGACGGTGGCAGCAGGCACAGTGGACGCCAAGTCGCCAACAGCCATACAGCTCACCAGACAATTACTGAGTGAAAAGGGAATCGCTGGATTATATAAGGGCCTTGGTGCCACATTGCTCAGGTAAAACAGTGCTGATGAACAGCTTTAGTAAGACCGTAAATGTATTTATGTCTTCTTTCCTTGTTTTATAGGGATGTTCCATTCTCCATCATCTACTTCCCCCTTTTTGCTAACCTGAATAACCTGGGGAAGCGAGGCGCAGAAGGACCCGCTCCTTTCTACGTGTCCTTCCTTTCAGGCTGCTTAGCGGGCAGCACGGCAGCAGTCGCAGTCAATCCAGTTGACGGTAAGTGGTGAGGCGAGCCCATGCAATGTGGGCTGATTTCAAACGCTGATCTGAACTCTGTGTGCTGCAGTGATAAAGACAAGACTTCAGTCTCTGACCCGGGGTAGCACCGAGGACACGTACAGTGGCGTGGCGGACTGTATCAGGTTACCTCATTGTGTCTTTTTTAAAAACCCCGTTTCCATATGAGTTGGGAAATTGGGTTAGATGTAAATATAAACGGAATACAATGATTTGCAAATCCTTTTCAACCCATATTCAGTTGAATGCACTACAAAGACAACATATTTGATGTTCAAACTCATAAACCTTTGCAAATAATAATTAACTTAGAATTTCATGGCTGCAACACGTACCAAAATAGTTAAGAAAGGGCATGTAACTGTGTTACATGGCCTTGCCTTTTAACAATACTCAGTTAACGTTTGGGAACTGAGGAGACACATTTTTTAAGCTTCTCAGGTGGAATTCTTTCCCATTCTTGCTTGATGTACAGCTTAAGTTGTTCAACAGTCCGGGGGTCTCCGTTGTGGTATTTTAGGCTTCATAATGCGCCACACATTTTCGATGGAAGACAGGTCTGGACTGCAGGCGGGCCAGTCTAGTACCCGCACTCTTTTACTATGAAGCCACGTTGATGTAACACGTGGCTTGGCATTGTCTTGCTGAAATAAGCAGGGGCGTCCATGCCTGGATGGCAACATATGTTGCTCCAAAACCTGTATGTACCTTTCATCATTAATAGTGCCTTCACAGATGTGTAAGTTACCCATGTCTTGGGCACTAATACACCCCCATACCATCACAGATGCCGACTTTTCAACTTTGCGCTTATAACATTCCGGATGGTTCTTTTCCTCTTTGGTCCGGAGGACACGACGTCCATAGTTTCCAAAAACAATTTGAAATGTGGACTCGTCAGACCACAGAACACTTTTCCACTTTGTATCAGTCCATCTTAGATGAGCTCAGGCCCAGCGAAGCGGACGGCGTTTCTGGGTGTTGTTGATAAACGGTTTTCGCCTTGCATAGGAGAGTTTTAACTTGCACTTACAGATGTAGCGACCAACTGTAGTTACTGACAATGGGTTTCTGAAGTGCCCATGTAGTGATATCCTTTACACACTGATGTCACTTGTTGATGCAGTACAGCCTGAGAGATCGAAAGTCACGGGCTTAGCTGCTTACGTGCAGTGATTTCTCCAGATTCTCTGAACCCTTTGATGATATTACGGACCGTAGATGGTGAAATCCCTAAATTCCTTGCAATAGCTGGTTGAGAAAGGTTTTTCTTAAACTGTTCAACAATTTGCTCATGCATTTGTTGACAAAGTGGTGACCCTCGCCCCATCCTTGTTTGTGAATGACTGAGCATTTCATGGAATCTACTTTTATACCCAATCATGGCACCCACCTGTTCCCAATTTGCCTGCACACCTGTGGGATTTTCCAAATAAGTGTTAAACTTTCTCAGTATTTATTGCCACCTTTCCCAACTTCTTTGTCACGTGTTGCTGGCATCAAATTCTAAAGTTAATGATTATTTGCAAAAAAAACCCATCAAATATGTTGTCTTTGTAGCATATTCAACTGAATATGGGTTAAAAATGATTCGCAAATCATTGTATTCCGTTTATATTTACATCTAACACAATTTCCCAACTCATATGGAAACAGGGTTTGTATGTTGGCTCAGCGCAACTCCAGTTTATGTAATGCATGTCATTATGTACTCTGCAGGAAAATCATGCGTAACGAGGGTCCAGCCGCTTTCCTGAAGGGGGCATACTGTCGAGCGTTGGTCATTGCACCTCTCTTTGGCATCGCCCAGGTGGTCTACTTCCTCGGCGTGGGCGAGTTTCTCCTCAGCTTCTTGCCTAAAAAAGACAACTAAGGAAGCGCGTCCTCTCTAAAGCCTTTCCCGCCCAGACCGCATCACACCCCCCCCCCACTTACGTGAGGATTCATCTCATTCTTACAGAACTTTGCGTTGGTATTTTTAATGCTCACATGCTACATTTTGTTTCAAATTTGTTGTCTTGAATGTCCGAATCATGCAGGAGGGAGCCTTCGTTTCGCTGCCAAGCTGCCTGTGTCGGCGCATGTCCATCCGACATGAAGCCGCAAATGTCAGGTTAGGTTTTGAAGAAGTATGGCTTTATAATTACAACATATGATATTTTATATAGCGATTGTCAAAATTTCAAGGTCGACGAATGGCCCTTGGTTGCTGCAGTCTTACGTGCTCCATTTTTAAACACACATAGACTAGTGATCCATTCAAAATAGAATTATGAAAATATCTAAATTAAAAGCACACATAACTTACTGAGATATTTGATAGATTTTTGCTAAAAATTATATTTAGCTTATTGCCCAAATCTCACTGCTCCAAAAGTACAGGGAACACTTGCCATAAAGTGGTAAAACTTGACATTACATTTCATACTAGTGTGAACAAGGGGTGTCCCGATCCGATATTGATATTAGATATCATCCGATATCAGCAAAAAAAACCAACAATTGTCTTATTATATCAGTTTGCATCTAAAATATGAGTAGCGTATTTTTTGGAGTATAAGTCACACCGGCCGGGAAAAAAAAAGTAGGAAAAAAACATATATAATTCGCACTGGAGTATAAGTCGCATTTTTGGGGGAAATGTATTTGATAAAAGCCAACACCAAGAATAGACATTTGAAAGGCAATTTAAAATAAATAAAGAATAGTGAACAACAGGCTGAATAAGTGTACGTTATCCATCCATCCATCTTCTTCCGCTTATCCGAGGTCGGGTCGCGGGGGCAGCAGCCTAAGCAGGGAAGCCCAGATTTCCCTCTCCCCAGCCACTTCGTCCAGCTCCTCCCGGGGGATCCCGAGGCGTTCCCAGGCCAGCCGGGAGACATAGTCTTCCCAACGTGTCCTGGGTCTTCCCCGTGGCCTCCTACCGGTCGGACGTGCCCTAAACACCTCCCGAGGGAGGCGATCGGGTGGCATCCTGACCAGATGCCCGAACCACCTCATCTGGCTCCTCTCCATGTGGAGGAGCAGCGGCTTTACTTTGAGCTCCCCCCGGATGACGGAGCTTCTCACCCTATCTCTAAGGGAGAGCCCTGCCACCCGGCGGAGGAAACTCATTTGGGCTGCTTGTACCCGTGATCTTGTCCTTTCGGTCATAACCCAAAGCTCATGACCATAGGTGAGGATGGGAACATAGATCGACCGGTAAATTGAGAGCTTTGCCTTCCGGCTCAGCTCCTTCTTCACCACAACGGATCGATACAGCGTCCACATTACTGAAGATGCCGCACCGATCCGCCTGTCGATCTCACGATCCACTCTTCCCTCACTCGTGAACAAGACGCCGAGGTACTTGAACTCCTCCACCTGGGGCAAGATCTCCTCCCCAACCCGAAGATGGCATTCCACCCTTTTCCGGCCGAGAACCATGGACTCGGACTTGGAGGTGCTGATTCTCATCCCAGTCGCTTCACACTCGGCTGCGAACCGATCCAGCGAGAGCTGAAGATCCTGGCCAGATGAAGCCATCAGGACCACATCATCTGCAAAAAGCAGAGACCTAATCCTGCAGCCACCAAACCGGATCCCCTCAACGCCTTGACTGCGCCTAGAAATTCTGTCCATAAAAGTTATGAACAGAATCGGTGACAAAGGGCAGCCTTGGCGGAGTCCAACCCTCACTGGAAACGTGTCCGACTTACTGCCGGCAATGCGGACCAAGCTCTGACACTGATCATACAGGGAGCGGACTGCCAAAATCAGACAGTTCGATACCCCATACTCTCTGAGCACTCCCCACAGGACTTCCCGAGGGACACGGTCGAATGCGTTCTCCAAGTCCACAAAGCACATGTAGACTGGTTGGGCAAACTCTCATGCACCCTCAAGGACCCTGCCGAGAGTATAGAGCTGGTCCACAGTTCCACGACCAGGACGAAAACCCCACTGTTCCTCCTGAATCCGAGGTTCGACTATCCGGCGTAGCCTCCTCTCCAGTACACCTGAATAGACCTTACCGGGAAGGCTGAGGAGTGTGATCCCACGATAGTTAGAACACACCCTCCGGTTCCCCTTCTTAAAGAGAGGAACCACCACCCCGGTCTGCCAATCCAGAGGTACCGCCCCCGATGTCCACGCGATGCTGCAGAGTCTTGTCAACCAAGACAGCCCCACAACACCCAGAGCCTTAAGGAACTCCGGGCGGATCTCATCCACCCCCGGGGCCTTGCCACCGAGGAGCTTTTTAACTACCTCAGCAACCTCAGCCCCAGAAATAGAAGAGCCCACCACAGATTCCCCAGGCACTGCTTCCTCATAGGAAGACGTGTTGGTGGGATTGAGGAGGTCTTCGAAGTATTCCCTCCACCGATCCACAACATCCGCAGTCGAGGTCAGCAGAACACCATCCTCACCATACACGGTGTTGATAGTGCACTGCTTCCCCTTCCTGAGGCGGCGGATGGTGGTCCAGAATCGCTTTGAAGCCGTCCGGAAGTCGTTTTCCATGGCTTCCCCGAACTCCTCCCATGTCCGAGTTTTTGCCTCCGCAACCGCTGAAGCCGCACACCGCTTGGCCTGTCGGTACCTGTCCGCTGCCTCAGGAGTCCTATGAGCCAAAAGAACCCGATAGGACTCCTTCTTCAGCTTGACGGCATCCCTCACCGCCGGTGTCCACCAACGGGTTCTAGGATTACCGCCACGACAGGCACCAACTACTTTGCGGCCACAGCTCCAATCAGCTGCCTCGACAATAGAGGCGCGGAACATGGTCCATTCGGACTCAATGTCCAGCACCTCCCTCGTGACATGTTCAAAGTTCTTCCGGAGGTGGGAATTGAAACTCTCTCTGACAGGAGACTCTGCCAGACGTTCCCACCAAACCCTCACAATACGTTATATGAGGCATAAATAACCAACTGGTATGTTAACGTAACATATTATGGTAAGAGTCATTCAAATAACTATAGCATATAGAACATGCTATACGTTTACCAAACAATCTGTCGCTAAATCCCATGAAATCTTATATGTCTAGTCTCTTACGTGAATAAGCTAAATAATATTATTTGATATTTTACGCTAATGTGTTCATTTCACACATAAGTCGCTCCTGAGTATAAGTCGCACCCCCGGCCAAACTATAAAAAAAAACTGCGACTTATAGTCCGAAAAATACGGTACTTTGATACCAGCAGTCCCCCATTGTGTTTCCTTGTGTTAGCTCGGTCTTTTCTTGTATTTTAGTGAAGTTATATACAAAAGGTAAACATGGTAGGCTTTAGGCTACTCGGAGCTAGAAGCTACACAACAGCGTACCAAACAATAGCCCACAAGCTAGACATATGTAATAAATGTCCCTTAATTGAACAATATTGCAGTCTAAAACACATTTAAATTTAAACAAGTATAAATAATTATAGTTATATATAGGGATGATGTTTGATAAGAAATTATCGAGTTCGAGCTCATTATCGAATCCTCTTATCAAACCGATTCCTTATCGATTCTCTTATCGAATCCAGATAGGTTGTTGTAAATGGAAAAAAACCACAATATTTGGTTCAACAAAAGCTCACTTTTACAATAAAGTAAATAAATAAATATTGACTGTTAACCCCCTAAAAAAAAAAAATATTGACTGTTGTTACCCAAAGTATAAAGTGGGATTTTTCAGAAAAACAAATATATACAGTAACACAAAAGCAACCTGTCTCTGTGATCACTATAGGTGTATAAATAATAATATAGTGTTAAATAAAATCAGTCCCTTGGGCAAAAAACTGAAAATAATACAGCTTTCCAAAAAGTGCACTTCTGCTGCTATTGGAACATACTAACTACACACACTATGACACTAAGAACACCACAGTCATCAATCAATAATTCTTCCCCCCTTACATGAGAGCGAAGCCTGGCAATAATTGCATATTGCCTGTTCTGCCCTCACTATACGTGTTGAGGTTATACAGCTTGGCAGACAGCTAACAAATAATCCAAAGCAGATTAATCCATTTAGGCTCTTTATTGTTGTTGATCTTTATTTACTTTTGTCTTGCACTGGACTGTTATTTTTTATTTTTTTAAACTGAAATACACACAATGACAAATGTATAACCTATGTGATTCAATTAACATACTGAAATGTAATACACAATATATAAATATTAGCTTCACACAAATATACAGTACTATCATCAAACAAATACTTCTGAGTGTTGAAACTATTTCGATGGTGGAAATACACGACTGGCAGCCATTGTAAGTCCTCAAAACATCCATTGAAACAGTGCACAAAAATCGTTTTTCAATAAACATCTTAGTATCAAACTTAACCACTTTCCACCTTAATATTGAGTTACATAAACAAGTTAAACAGTTTACTTACAGACTTATCTTTTCCAAGGCTTGTAAGAGCTAACACAACTTGTCTACTTCTCAATTGTCCCAAACTAATGACGCGTAGTATTTTCATATCGCCACAAGGTGTCAGTAAGAGTCTACAATCAAATGGGTACAACATTGCATGTGCCACAGGGCATTTCCTGTACATGGGAAGGGATTCGTTCCCAGGGATTCGAATAAAGAACCAACTTTTTTTTTTTACTATAGTGGCCTCGATAACGGGAACCGGTTCTCAAAAAGGGATTCGAGTCCATGGAATCGGTTCTTTTCTTATCGAACAACCGGGAGAACCGATTTGGAACATCATCCCTAACCGTCAGTGACAAAATTGTAACGGGACACCCCTAGTATTAAAACGCACGCACACACAAAGTCTGTTCGAGGTCAATTTATAGTCCTCGAGTAGTGAGTGCTTCTCTTGTTCCTTCTTGCATAAAGGAGCTTATAGCGGTCGTCCGGCTCCCCTCCTTTAAGCCCTCTTCACATACTATCTACAGTATAGAACACTCTTGAAACACCCTCCTAAATCTTCTAGCCACAGTGCATATGAAGGATCTGCACTACACGTATGTTCCTTTTACGTTTTGAGCAGTGTAGTTAGAAACAGGAAACATCTATGTTGGAGCAAACCCAGAGAAAGTGTTTATGTGATACCAGCACACCTGCTTGGACCTAAGAAGCCACACCCCTTCAGCCACAAGATGACTTGCATTGCCTCAGCTTTTTTTATAAGTAGATCAGCTTCCACAGTGACTCTATTGTTCACCGTCTCTCAAAGATCTCTCTGTTCTGGTGTGCAATCAAACATGAGACACACCATGAAACACTGCTTTAACAATCAGGCATATTTATGGCCAGTCCCAAATTGGTGATGAAATAGTTTTTTATTTGACTCGCAATTACACCGAGTCAATCAGATGATCGATGCTTTAAAATGTTGGTGGTTCACAGAGCAAAGAAATATCTTTGGACTATATGCAAGATTAGAAACACCTTGGAGTAGTCAGTGTGCAGCTTAAAAAGCATTGCAGATTTACTACTATTGGAAAATAAGTCAACACTAGGGATGGGCGATGTGGCCTAAAATCTATTGCAGCTTCCTGGGATAACAATTTGTATCACAATATATTATTTAGAATATAAATGTTAATAGAACCATTTCAAAATTGGTTACAAAGGCTGCTAATGTATACGTAACTCTTCCGGGACGGGTGGCCGTATAAACAACTTTAAGACAAATATGTGCCACACTGTGAACCCACACCAAACAAGAATGACAAACACATTTCGGACCGTAACACAACATAAACACAACAGGACAAATACCCAGAATCCCTTGCAACACTAACTCTTCCGGGACGGGTGGCCGTATAAACAACTTTAAGACAAATATGCGCCACACTGTGAACCCACACCAAACAAGAATGACAAACACATTTCGGACCGTAACACAACATAAACACAACAGGACAAATACCCAGAATCCCTTGCAACACTAACTCTTCCGGGACGGGTGGCCGTATAAACAACTTTAAGACAAATATGCGCCACACTGTGAACCCCCACCAAACAAGAATGACAAACACATTTCGGACCGTAACACAACATAAACACAACAGAACAAATACCCAGAATCCCTTGCAACAATAACTCTCCCGGGACGCTACAATATACACCCCCACACCCCCATCTCCCGAATTCGGAGGTCTCAAGGTTGGCAAGTATGTTTGTATTATTTTCTCAATACTATTTTTTAACTACTTGCTAATGTAATAGCGGGTTACTTTCCGTTGTAACATGGTTCTATCTTTGTTCAAATGTACTAAGCCCCTTTTGTTCTGTTGTTTGGATACTTTACATTAATTCGATTTGGGCAATGCCACACATTTGGGTATCGATCCAATACCAACTAGTTACAGGGGTTGTATTGGTTATACCAATGCTGATACTGATACTTCAAATTTTCAATTGGAAGATTACATTTTCAAGATCATCGAATGATTATACTTTCGATCACAATTATAATCACACAAAAACACAGGATGGCGATGTAACGATATCAAGTAAATATTTTGATTATTTTTTACCATTGGCTCTGATTTAAATCCTACATATTCTAAGTAACAAAGACTTAATTTAGAGTTATTTGGACACTAGGGGAACATATTCTAAGTAACAAAGACTAAATTTAGAGTCATTTGGACACTAGGGGAACATATTTTAAGTAACAAAGACTAAATTTAGAGTTATTTGGACACTAGGGGAACATATTCTAAGTAACAAAGACATAATTTAGAGTTATTTGGACACTAGGGGAACATATTCTAAGTAACAAAGACTAAATTTAGAGTTATTTGGACACTAGGGGAACATATTCTAAGTAATAAAGACTTAATTTAGAGTTATTTGGACACTAGGGGAACATATTCTAAGTAATAAAGACTTAATTTAGAGTTATTTGGACACTAGGGGAACATATTCTAAGTAACAAAGACTTAATTTAGAGTTTTTTGGACACTAGGGGAACATATTTTAAGTAACAAAAACTGGCATGGCGTAGTGGGTAGAGCAACCGTGCCAGAAACGTGAGGGTTGCAGGTTCGCTCCCCGCCTCTTACCATCCAAAAATCGCTGCCGTTGTGTCCTTGGGCGGGACACTTCACCCTTTTCCCCCGGTGCCACTCACACCGGTGAATTGAATGATGAATGACAGGTGGTGGTCGGAGGGGCCGTTGGCGCAAATTGCAGCCACGCTTCCGTCAGTCTACCCCAGGGCAGCTGTGGCTATGAAAGTAGCTTACCACCACCAGGTGTGAACGAATGATGGGTTCTACATGTAAAGCGACTTAGGGTACTTAGAAAAGCGCTATATAAATCCCAGTTATTATTAATTTAGAGTTATTTGGACACTCTGGGAACATATTCTAAGTAACAAAGACTAAATTTAGAGTTATTTGGACATTAAGGGAACATATTCTAAGAAACAAAGACTTAATTTAGAGTTATTTGGACACTAGGGGAACATATTCTAAGTAACAAAGACTTAATTTAGAGTTATTTGGACACTCTGGGAACATATTCTAAGTAACAAAGACTAAATTTAGAGTTATTTGGACACTAGGGGAACATATTCTAAGTAACAAAGACTTAATTTAGAGTTATTTGGACACTAGGGGAACATATTTTAAGTAACAAAGACTTAATTTAGAGTTATTTGGACACTCTGGGAACATATTCTAAGTAACAAAGACTAAATTTAGAGTTATTTTGACACTAGGGGAACATATTCTAAGTAACAAAGACTAAATGTAGAGTTATTTGGACACTCCGGGAACATATTCTAAGTAACAAAGACTAAATTTAGCGTTATTTGGACACTAGGGGAACATATTCTAAGTAACAAAGACTTAATTTAGAGTTATTTGGACACTAGGGGAACATATTCTAAGTAACAAAGACTAAATTTAGAGTTATTTGAACACTAGGGGAACATATTCTAAGTAACAAAAGACTTCATTTAGAGTCATTTGGACATTAGGGGAACATATTCTAAGTAATAAAGACTTAATTTAGAGTTATTTGGTTCGGGTCAGGGTTAGAGGGTTAGGGTTATAATAAGGCCATGCCGAATAAGGCATTAATAAGTACTTAATAATGACTAGTTAAGAGCCAATATGTTACTAATTTGCATGTTGATAAGCAACTAATTAATGGTGAATATGTTCCCCATACTAAAGTGTTACTGGTGCACAAAATGAAGCGTGCATGAACATCACCTTGTTCAAAGAACAAAACCAACACAGTGCATAAACTCACAACAAATTACACACCTGCAAATCAGTCTGACTTCTGCTGTTGCCGTATCCGTAATATGCCGATAGGGAGAAGTTTTTATTTACACGATGAGTCGGGTGTGTCTTGACCCCTGAGCCCGACTCACCGAACCCCTAGGGTTCTATCGAACCTGTCATGACAATGAATTTAAATACTATAGACATGATTAACGAAAACAGGTGCGTGACTCAAAACGTGAAACAGGTGCGTGACGTGACAGGTGAAAACTAATGGTTGCCATGGTGACAAAACAAAAGTGCACAAAAAGTTCAAAAACAAAACCGAACATGACCAAAACAAAAACATGATCACACAGACATGACAGAACCCAAGTTAAGAACCACTGTTCTACACTGACTACTCCAAAGTAAATCTAAGAATTATTTTCATTCAGTGATGTCCTTTGAGTAAATATATCATCATGAAAATAGCTAGTGAGAGATATTGTAGTTTTAAAGTAATCATGCGAGTAAATGGTCAACTGCAGTTGCTTATATGGTGGAAGCCAGTTTTGACACTTTTGTTTACAGTACGGATCAGTCAATTATCAAACATATCCGTTGCAACTTGAATTCACTGGCAGGGCACAAAGAGCTAACAGGAAACATTCATCATAAAACCCCGAATCAAACCACTTATTTGTTCAGTTGACTTGTTTGCTCGAAGCTACACAGCGGTTATACATCATATCTCACGTATGCATCACACCTCCAAAGCCCTGCCATTGGTTTATCTAACCGGAGATCAAGGTGACTTTGACGTCTTTTTTATCAAATCACATTCCGCTTTGTGGCTCTGTTGGCGTCTGATGCAACTTTTTAACGTGTATGGGAGTGAGAAGTGTTTATTAGTCCATGGGTGGTATGATATTGTATATTTGTGTGTCTTGAATCTGTTGTACACATGCAAATGGTATAACGTCTATGCTTTATTGTTTGTTTTGTACATGATGGCTTATTTGCACACCTACCTCTCCCATCCCCCTGGTAGTAAGTGTGGTGATTGTACGTGGATACAGCAGATGAAGGGACGCAACAAGCGTTATTGGAGCTTGCTAATGTGCAAATGAGACATGCCATTACCTCTTAGCCAGTGCTCAAGTCTGCGGGTCGGCCAGTTCTCTTGTTGTCACTTGTGGACCAAATGAAGCATCTTATGATGATAGCGATACAAACGTAATAAGCTCCGAGCCAATAATACTGAAATGAAGTGTACCCCAGACAAGGGTAATGAGGACCTGCTGACTTGAGACTGTAAATGTAACTACCATCAGTGGTGCTGCTTCCATTAGGTAGACACCATGATGGCGACTGAATCACATGCAGTGTTAAAGTGAAAGCCATAAGGTTTCCGACTGTAATGACTTGAACAGCTGAGCAACCCCGTTTCCATATGAGTTGGGAAATTGTGTTAGATGTAAATATAAACGGAATACAATGATTTGCAAATCATTTTCAACCCACATTCAGTTGAATATGCTACAAAGACAACATATTTGATGTTCAAACTGATAATTAATAATAATTAACTTTAGATTTGATGCCAGCAACACGTGACAAAGAAGTTGGGAAAGGTGGCAATAAATACTGATAAAGTTGAGGAATGCTCATCAAACACTTATTTGGAACATCCCACAGGTGAACAGGCAAATTGGGAACAGGTGGGTGCCATGATTGGGTATAAAAGTAGATTCCATGAAATGCTCAGTCATTCACAAACAAGGATGGGGCGAGGGTCACCACTTTGTCAACAAATGCGTGAGCAAACAGTTTTAAGAAAAACCTTTCTCAAGCAGCTATTGCAAGGAATTTAGGGATTTCACCATCTACGGTCCGTAATATCATCAAAGGGTTCAGAGAATCTGGAGAAATCACTGCACGTAAGCAGATAAGCCCGTGACCTTCGATCCTTCAGGCTGTACTGCATCAACAAGCGACATCAGTGTGTAAAGGATATCACCACATGGGCTCAGGAACACTTCAGAAACCCACTGTCAGTAACTACAGTTGGTCGCTACATCTGTAAGTGCAAGTTAAAACTCTCCTAGGCAAGGCGAAAACCGTTTTATCAACAACACCCAGAAACGCCGTCGGCTTCGCTGGGCCTGAGCTCATCTAAGACGGACTGATACAAAGTGGAAAAGTGTTCTGTGGTCTGACGAGTCCACATTTCAAATTGTTTTTGGAAACTGTGGACGTCGTGTCCTCCGGACCAAAGAGGAAAAGAACCATCCGGATTGTTATAGGCGCAAAGTTGAAAAGCCAGCATGTGTGATGGTATGGGGGTGTATTAGTGCCCAAGACATGGGTAACTTACACATCTATGAAGGCACCATTAATGCTGAAAGGTACATACAGGTTTTGGAGCAACATATGTTGCCATCCAAGCAACGTTACCATGGACGCCCCTGCTTATTTCAGCAAGACAATGCCAAGCCACGTGTTACATCAACGTGGCTTCATAGTAAAAGAGTGCGGGTACTAGACTGGCCTGCTTGTAGTCCAGACCTGTCTCCCATTGAAAATGTGTGGCGCATTATGAAGCCTAAAATAGCACAACGGAGACCCCCGGACTGTTGAACAACTTAAGCTGTACATCAAGCAAGAATGGGAAAGAATTCCACCTGAGAAGCTTAAAAAATGTGTCTCCTCAGTTCCCAAACGTTTACTGAGTGTTGTTAAAAGAAAAGGTGATGTAACACAGTGGTGAACATGCCCTTTCCCAACTACTTTGGCACATGTTGCAGCCATGAAATTCTAAAAAGAACTAACGTTTATGAGTTTGAACATCAAATATGTTGTCTTTGTAGTGCATTCAATTGAATATGGGTTGAAAATGATTTGCAAATCATTGTATTCCGTTTATATTTACATTTAACACAATTTCCCAACTCATATGGAAACGGGGTTTGTAAGCTCATCACCAAGAATCTCTCAACATTCCAAATGCCGTTTTCATCTGCTGTTCCTGTGGTCTATTTTGATTGTGTTATTGATGATCGCTTTAAATCATTCCCCTGCTTTATTTGAAGCTTTTGACAATGTTGTGCAATTTTTTATTTTTTTTTAGCTTTAAGCCCACTATGAATTATCGCTGACTTTGTGAATTTTGAGTGTGTGTCCGGATAGTATAGTGCTGTAGCTGGTGTGTAGTTCTTTCTGTCTGTCACACTCCTGTGCCATCCCTCTTTCAAAGTTTTAAAATGTTTTTTTTCTTTGTTTTTTTCAAAGAAGAGCACAAAGGATGGTTAAGGCACATGGGATCACACATGGGATCATAGTGAGCATAAATTCCAATGTGAAATGTATTTAATGTACGGTCCTATAACATGCAAAGACCCATGTAGTGGTTATATATTGCCTACATATTCTAAATGAATCAGATATATGAATGTAAAATAGATATTATAAGATGTATTATTTAGTGAATAATTTATTACATTATGGTCTAAACATTTCTGCTTTACACACACACACATCAACCAGCTCACTGATATGCAATAAGTAGAAACCACACACACAAACAACAAAACATGTCAATGTCAGCATCACAATAATGTATACACAAAGTGACCGGGGACCTTCGGAGCCTTTTTTGGGGGGTCCGAGTCCTCTTCACGACCTCTGCTCGCTTCCTCCAAGAGGAATTGCGCAACACACAGCACTTTATATCAACCACATACCCCCCCACCACTCTAACCATACAGGGTGTTTAGATTTCTGTGCATTGAATGACACACACACACACACACACACACAAACACACACACACATACGTCCTATGCATTGTTTACGATGCCATGGTGAAAGAAATAAAGTGTTTCATGTCACAATTTGCTGTTCAATAAACTGACTGTCCCTAAACCATTGAAGGTCATGCTTGTTTTTATTCAGAGTGTAAAAGGTGACTAAAGATTGTTATTTCATGTCTAGTGCTCTCAAAATGAGGAAAAATGTATTCAGAAGAATCTACAGCGATAAACGAGGGACGACTGTAGGTAAATATTGAATATTTTGTTCTTCTATTTGTTATATTGTTTTCATTCGTCGACACATTGAGGGCAGAGGGCAGGGTTTGTTTGTCTTTGCGCAAACTAGCGAAGCCTGACAGAGCGAAGGGACAGAGCTGAGGCTTGCCTGCTTGACTGGCTGTGCATTTTAAATGAAACGCTACTGATGCTACTACAATTTTTGCCAGGAGTTCCACACCCCCTGGTGGCCCCTTTGCCCTCTCCCTGGCCACTTAGTCCAGTTCCATCCAGGGGATCCTAAGATCACAGGCCAGCTGGGAGACATCCTCCCTTCAACGTGTCCTGAGTCTTCCCCGTGGCCTCCTACCGGTTGGACGTGCCCTAAACACCTCCCCACAGGGAGGCGTCCGGGGAGCATCCTGATCAGATGCCCAAACCACCTCATCTAGCTCTTTTCGATGTGGAGAGTAGCGGCTTCTCACCCTATCTCTAAGGGAGAGCCCTGCCACCCGACGGAAGAAACTCATTTCGGCTGCTTGTACTCGTGAGCTTGTCTCCACCCAAAGTTCATGACCATAGGTGAGGATAGGAACATAGATCGACCGGTAAATTGAGAGTTTTGCCTTCCGGTTCAGCTCCTTCTTCACAATGACTGATCGATACAGGGTCCGCATTACTGCAGATGCTGCACCGATCCGCCTGTCCATCTCACAATGCACTCTTCCCTCACTCGTGAACAAGACTCTGAGGTACCTGAACTTCCCCACTTGGGGCAGGATCTCCTCCCCAACCCAAAGATGGCACTTCACCCTTTTCCAGGCGAGAACCATCGACCCGGGCTTGGAGGTGCTAATTCTCATCCCAGTCGCATCACACTCGGCTGCGAACCGATCCAGTGAGAGCGGAAGATCCAGGCCAGATGAAGTCAGCAGGACCACATCATCTGCAAAAAGCAGACACTTAATCCCGCAGCCACCAAACCGGATCCCCTCAACGCCCTGACTGCGCCTAGAAATTCATAAAAGTTGTGAACAGAATCGGTGACAAAGAGCAGCCCTGGCGGAGTCCAACCCTCACTGGAAACGTTTCCGACTACTGCTGGCAATGCGGACCAAGCTCTGGCACTGATCATACCCGAAACAGACCGCCAAAATCAGGTCCACTACCCCATACTCTCTGAGCACTCCCCACAGGTCTTCCCAAGGGACACGATCCCTCTCCATGTCCACAAAACACGTGTAGACTGATTGGTCAAACTCCCATGCACCTTAGAGGATCCTGCCGAGAGTATAGAGCTGGTCTACAGTTCCACGACCAGCATTAAAACCATACTGCTCCTCCTGAATGCGAGGTTCGATGAACCGACTTAGCCTCCTCTCAAGTACACCTGAATAGACCTTACCGGAAAGGCTAAGGAGTATGATCCCACTACATCCGGTTTCTCTTCTTAAAGAGAGGCGGCACCACCCCAAAAAATCCACGCAATGTTGCAGAGTCTTGTCAACCAAGACATCCCCACAGCATCAAGAGCCTTAAGGAACTCTGGGCGGATCTCATCCATCCCCGGGTCTCTGCCACTGAGGATATTTTTAACTAACTCGGCAACCTCAGCCCCAGAAATAAGAGAGTCCACCACACATTTCCCAGGTACTGCTTCCTAATAGGAAGACGTTTATTTATTAGGTTATTCTTTATATTTGTACTAGCTTCTATTCTGAACAAAACACACTTGTGGCGTCTGCAAATATTAACTTTAAGTCCTTTGTAACTTTACAAATATCGTTTATATAGCG